>NC_056739.1:586314887-586384887 GCF_019279795.1 Protopterus annectens
GCTATAAGGCACAGTGATTATCTATTACAAATAGAGCTACTTACCTATTAAACACCCTAATGTTTAACATTTTAATGGTTGACTATTGTCTACCCTAAAAGGAAAACTTCAAATAAGGGAAGAAAGTTCCCTCCTTAGATGCAGCCAAGAAAACACACACCTACTAGTCACACCCAGATTCACACTAGCACTTGCTGAAATATCTTTCAAAAGGGTAGAGCCAGCAATGTGGAACTCACTACCTGCTGAGACAATAAAACTCCAAATTCTTCGCATCCTTCAAGAAAGGATCTTAAACTTCATTTGTAAAATGAATCTGTTTATCTGCTTCTGAGACACTGAGCAAATCCCTGCAATTAATTCAGTATATGTAAACATTCAGTATTAATCTTGCATATATTGTGAATAAAGAAACTGTATCACATTACAAACTATTTACTTGACTTTCTTTAGATATTTAAAGTTATTACTGTTCATTGTACTCTGCTTAGTGCCTGCAGTGTGTGTATGTTGTCTTTTTTCTTCTTTGTACAATTGTACCAGAGTCATGATTGAAAAGGCTCAGTAGAACAGCACAATCTGGTGAAGAATAATTGGGACAGACAGGAAGAAGACAAGAGGAAACAAGCATGTCCAGCCAAACAGGTGGCTGGATTGTGTGAGAAATGACCAGCAACAGTCAGGAAGGAATGTCGAAGAAGGCTGGAGAAGTCAGACATTTCAATAAAAAATGCCCACAACAAATTGGTTCGACACTCTGAGCATTCATTGCAATGAATGGAACCTGTAGGTATGTGTCTAATATTTATAAATGTGATTTTGATATATATATATATATATATATATATATATATATATATATATATATATCTCCTGAAAATCATCCACAGACCAAATGTCAATGTCCTTAACGCTGACGAGAAAACACTGAGAATGCAAATATTGACAGCATAGTATGCATACATTGAACACTGACCTTGGCTCACTGCAAAATTAACATTATTAAAACCAAAAAAAATGTTTTTTTTCAGGGTTGGAAAGCCCCTCCCTCTCTTATAGATGTCAGCTGAACATAGTTTAGACCATATTTAGTTCTCCCATATTTCTGTCTGTTGTTTTATATGTATACACACACACACACACACACACACACACATATATATATATATATATATATATATATATATATATACATATATATATATATATATATATATATATATATATATATATATATATATATATATATATATATATATATATATATATATATATATATACCCCGGGATTCACTAATCCTCTGTGTAAGACTAAATAAGTCTTACATGGAAACTGCAGCCTAAGAGGAAGACGTCAGCACACCATGCATATTCATGAGGGTGCGCTGACACTAACTCTAAGGCTAACACGGAGCATGCACGAGTGCAGGGGGCATGTCGGACTGCCGAGCAGTCCAAAAATCCACACCCCTGCAAGTCCCTCAATCGGCAAATGTCAGCTGACATGAGCGAGTCCGCTCAAATGTGCATATACCCAACACTACACTCCCCCACATTTTAAACCCCTGTATAATGAGAAAATGTAAAACTTTTATTTTTTTTTTATATTCCCCATATAGCTGCCCGTATTTGCATGAGTTTGCGTGGGTTTGCCCATTGCTTAGCTACAGTTAGCAGTTTAGAGATCGAAGAGGATAATAAGAAACTTATATGCAAATTAAGCCAAATAGCATAGTGGTAGAGCCTTCGCACAAAGCGGAGGCATTCCTGGTTCGAGTCCCACTACTCCCCTTTCTATTTTCTGTAAGAAATATGTATAGAAAAATAATTCCTGACATCTATCTTTATCTTTTAAATTTTAGTAAAAAGCATTGAAATGGCCGATGTAGTAGTGAACGATATTTTATATATATATATATATATATATATATATATATATATATATATATATATATATATATATATATATATATATATATATATATATATATATGAAGGTGAATTGGTTATGCATACGGATGAATGCATAAGTAACACATCTTAAGCAATGTGAAGCACTGCTAAGCAAAGTTTACCAGTATTAAGCACATTTAAGTATAATTGCTCATAGCTTAGCACTGCTTTAACTAGTGCAATGGCTTTGCGCAAACAAAACATGTTAGAGCAAAGCTGCGCACCGCGCTAACTAGCGCAATGTCAGGCAACGTAGAGCACCATAGAGCAATGTAGAGCAACGTTTGGCAAAGTTGAGCAAAGTCAGCTAAACACAGCCACACCTCCTAGCCGGTCTGGCCAGTAGTAAAATAAAAAGAAATGACAGCCCTCGAAATCAGGATTCTGTGCACCATAATCCCAGTACTGAACCACTAAGCCATGACAGCTTTTGATATGCATGCACTTTCAACACACACATACATATTAATGAAAGTTTACCCAGTGCTAAGCAGGTGTGCTTTCAGCTGAGATTTTTCAAAACTGGCCAATCACAAATAAGTGCGGGAAATGAGGCATATTTAAGCCCCATAGGTGGGAATACTTGCCATAACTGGTTGTAGCTCCCATCTGCAGGCAGCATAGCTGGTGTTGGAGAGGGCTCTCGCTTTCGAGCACAATGGTGGGGCATTGAGGAGTCAAAAGTGATGGTTTGGCTCCTCGTCCATAATCATGATGACAGACTCCTGCAGGTCCAGTTCCAGGGCACTGAATACAAAGCGGAAGCCTGGAACAGTCTAGCACATGATCTCACCAGTGCCACAGGCGTCCCTTGGACTGGTGAGCAGGTCCGACACCACTACTCAGACCTGAAGAGATGCAAGGAGGACTGACTGAACCAGTGGATACAGGAGGCCCATGGGATGGAAAATGCCCCACTACTGAGTAGGTAGCCATGGAATGAAGTATGTAAGAATTGCTATTGTAGTCTATATTATGGATAGGTATATGTCTCAATATCACTTCATTTACTTCACAGCTGCACGTGTCCGTGCTGCGAATCAGCAAGCCTATGCAGATAGGTTGCTAAGGCTGCGCTACCAGGCAGGTTAGTAATTATTCTGCATGTATTGTTATATAAAATAAGTGAGAGAGCCTGAAAAAGGTGTTGTAGCCCAATGATAAAGGTATAATAAGTCTTGAATAACTTCTCTGCATCTACTGTTATGTAAAATAAGTGAGAGAGCCTGAAAAAGAGTGTTGTAACCCATTAATAAAGGTATAATACATCTTGAATAAGTCTTCTGCATGCACTGTAATATCAAATAAATGAGAGAGCCTCTAGAAAAGTGTGTAATGTAATTAATAAAGGTATAATTCCTGGAGTGTGTCCGTGTCACTTTCTTTGATATGTTGTTGTACTCTTGCATTATAGAAATAGTACTGTTGTATTAAGCGCTGTCAACCCACACTTGGGTGGGCCCATATAAAGTGGATGAAGGGAGTGCCAGTAGCTGTTAAGCATATATACAGTCCTCAACTGTTGGTTAATGGCTGGCATGTATAGGTTAATCTGGCACATGAGTAGCTTGTTATTGTGTTCCCCAGAAATGTCAGTGTGCTGCGAGAAATGTAGGGGGCTGTTAAAATATAATTGAGAATGTCACCTGAACACATCCAGATATGTAGATATATAAATATAAATAAAATATATAAATACGTATCAGTAACATCTGCATCCTGGACAGTTTGTATGTCAGATACAGGTCATGTATATAAAGAACTAGCAAAACCCATTTCACAATTTAACTGACATTGCCTAGTGTAATAATACATGTAGGGGATATATACCTGCAGTCAATAGAAATGTAGTGTAAACTATAAGTACATATAAGTTGTTAATGGAGGAATCTTTTTACACCCTACTGTATGTGCATAAACAATGCAATTCCACACCTCAATGGGTATGTCTAATCTCAAAACATTTGTTGGGACATATGTCCTATTGGTTTATAAATATCTGCATTTACTTTGATGAATGTGCCCTGTTCAAATACCACAATCTTGGTGGCCTGTTGCCACCAATCAATCCTGCATGCTGTTGGAATGTCCACTGTTGTTCTATATATGCATGTGTTATGCTTGCTGTTCAATTGTTGGAACTCTGGTGTGTTGGGTTAATGGGAATACTACTGCATGCTGTTACAACTAATTTGGAATGCTGTTGGCTGTTACCAGCCCATATTGTCATTAAATCCTCCGAAACATAGAATGTATGGGAAGGCCGGTCCCAGCGGACCCACCTGTCCCACCTCAGCTGGTGATGGCACCTGGCACCAGCAGGTCTGGTACCCAGCCCGGGACCTCTTCCTCTGTTGGCCCTGTGCCACCTTCGGGTGGAAGCACTGCAGGGGATGGGGCTCACCCCCTGTGCAAGCATGGCCAGAGGAGGACCACCTATCGCCCTCCGAACAGTCCGGGCTGTGGTACGTAGGGAGATCGAACGTTCAGTCGCTGATCCTCTACGCCAGCTTGAGACATGTGTGGCGCGACTCACAAGTGAGCCTGCCCCTCCTATGAAGCCCCCAGCACAGCCACCCTCTGGGCTGTGGAGGTGCAGTGGTGACTTCCCATGGGTGGGGATCTCAGCTCCACTGTTGCCATCTGTGGGCTCATGGGCTTGCAATTTCCAAACATCCTTCCCCATCAATAGTGTTCACCCACCACATGTGTCATATTCCGCCCCTGTATGCGTCTTGTTTGTCTTGTCTGTTTACCTCCCCAACCTACCTCCCCAAATATACCCACTTCCCCTACCCCACATTCCACTCTCACCTGAAAAAAAAGGGGCAATCTGCTCCCAAAAAAAAATTATGCCCCATACATAGCTGCCCACTTTGCACACATGTTCGCTGGACACATAAACTGCTATTTAATTGGCAGTACAACATACTTTGTTGTCCTCACCCCTCTCTCAGGGATAGAAGGTTTCATATTTCCCTCCAAATTTCTAGCATAAGCACAGCTGTTGCTGTTAAAGAAATGGGCAGCTATGGACCTTCCCTACACCCGTCCTGCACATCCCAAGCTGTTTTCCCTACTGTCTTTCCCTCTTTGTGCCCCTTTTTCACCACTTTCCTATCTCCCCATTTTCTTTTCTTTCAAAGAAATGAGCGCGGGGGTTAGTGGGAGTAAGCAATTTTAAGCAGTAGTTAGTGGGTTTGCACGAGTGTGGGCTTGTGTGCGCTCAGCTAGGTATTGCTAAGCTTCACGCAAACATGCGCAAACCCACTTACAACTGCTTAAAAGTGCCTTAGTCACCCTGCATGTGAGGGCCCTTGTTCTGCTTAGCAGCAAAATAAAACACCTCTGTCAGTCTTGAACCCCAGACATTGGACACACTAGACTGCATGAAGTACTACTAAGCCACAGTAGATATACAGCAGGTTGTTGCTGAAATAGATATATCATGTATCAGTATGAGTGAATGTAAAGGAAAGATAGGAATGCCATAACACAAAACCTGTGCTGTGGAACTTTACCAGCAGTTGTTGTGGAATTGCATTACATGACTGTGATAACAGAACCAGCCATTCTAGCATTAAATAATGTTACAGCAGCACTTTACAACCCCCACACAGTATCATAGCAAGATAATCCCCACCCAAATGTACAAAATACCTGTGTGTTCAGGGTCCACCAAGGATGTAGGTAGGCATACTCAGTACTGGAATTGTCCAGTTTTCTTCAGCATCCTGTGCTAATGTCAACAATAAAAAGGTGGAAACTGTGCAGAAGTGAGTACATTAATATTCACAGTATAGCAGTTCACAATCAGTTCATGTGCCAAATGAATACATCTCAATAACTGCTTATATATGGCAGCTAATTGTATAAGCAGAAAATAAACAACATACTCCCATGTATCCTATGTTAGCATTTGTAGGGGTGAGTACAATTCTACACTGACAACTGTGTACTGGAAGTGGCAACATTCAGGTCTGAGTACAACATTCAAATCACTGGCTAAACCCCTAGCTTCAGATATAAGAAGTATACCAACCTTCTGACTTACACAACTGTGTCCACAGCAAACAAGCATGGGCCCCACTTTGGAAAGCTGAAAGGGCTACTCCTACCTGACTTAGCAATTTATAGCATTGGGTTGCTATGACAGTGAGTACTGCAATCACCACACAGCAGGCTGCATGCAATTACCAAATGGTGGCCACCAATTGGTGCAGAGGCCATCACATGCACATGTGCAGATACCTATAAAAGCAGGCTGTATTTGCTGTCCACACATGCAATCATTCCATTGCTGTTACAGAGAGAGAGAGAGAGACAGACAGACAGACAGACAGACACTGACATCTACATCAACATCAACAGCAACAGAAAAAAAAAGACACACGGAACTGAAAAATACAAACACAAACAAAGGAAAGGTATGTAACAGATATGTATTTACTGGCATGTAGTAGATGTTTTTGAACAGTACTCTACATACTTTGAATCATCCATATGTGGCAGCAGTACGTATCTATGCACAGATGCCTTGCATAACTACTGCCATGGACAAATCAGTGCGTAGCTGTGTGCAGTGGGATATAACTATGACATATGTAGCTCAGCATTAAATGTCAAACATCTGATCCATGTTATCTGTGTTCTGTACAGTAGTGTGTACAATGGCTGTTTGGGAGAGTAGCGCATACAGCTATATAAACATGGATGTGACAGAGTAACAAATGCATGATAGTCATATTAACGTCTAGCTTAGCATTGGCAACTGCTGTACCAGGCTAGTATGCTAATCTAGCATTTGCAGCTATATATACACCCTCTAATATTACTGTGTGCTCACATGTGACACCTGTTCATGTTGCAGCAAGGCCCAACAGGTCAGCCGTGAGGTCCACGGACTTACAATAGTGTGGACCTTGTGTGTGTATGGCACACACATATGGAGAAACCTTTCTGTGTCAGATATATTAGCATCTGTACACGTGCATAGAGCAAGGGACATACTGCAACTGTTTGTGAAGGGTGGACATATACATGTTGGTGAAGGTTGTTATGTGCATATTTCTATGTAGGTTGTAGTGTGTGGCAAACAAGACAGCATACAGTGCTGGTATATGACATATGGGGGTTAAACGCTGTTGGCATGATTAGTCAGGTTTGCAGTATTGCAGCCAGTGAGGCCTGCTAAAGCTGCATGGGCTGAAAACACCTTCAATGCATTCCACACAAGACTGTGCAATATTATTACATAACTGTATACCTTACAACCTTCGCATAATTGATGTTCCCACCATGAAAGGTGGACTGTATATGTGCCTATATGTATATCTATATGTACACCAATGTACGTTTAAATGTGTGTGTGTGTGTGTGTGTGTGTGTGTGTGTGTGTGTGTGTGTGTGTGTGTGTGTGTATATATATATATATATATATATATATATATATATATATATAAGATATGTGTGTGTATATATATATATATATATATATATATATATATATATATATATATATATATATCAAGCTCAGTGTTGGAACTGCATTGGCATCCCTTCTGGCAAAAACTCTGTACCCATGAACTACCACATAGGTGGTAGTCTAATGAACATTGAAAGTGTGATACGAGACCATGGGACACAGGTGGACAGTAGTCTCCCCTGTGATAATCACAGTGCCACACTAGTCATGTAATCTGTCTATGCGGCATACCTCATCACAAAAGGTGTGTCATCCAGGGAAATATAGGTCAGTGTTCCCCTCTACTCATCACTCATAAAACCCATTATAGAGTACAATGCCCCATTTGGTATGTACCTCACAAGACATCTACAGCAACTGGAAAGGCCACAGACATACCTCACAAAGAGTAATACCAGCCTCAAACAGATGCCCTATGCAGACCGTCCCACAAAACCACAGCTAGACTGTGTCGCATTCCACCTACCCAGAGGTGACCTCTGCCTAACATACAAAGCTATGTCAAATCCAGAGCTGTTGGACATGCTCCACGTAAACAGATCACAATCCCTATGAGCTACATGCTCTAGGGACCTAAACCTTGTCACCTCAATAAAGAGAACATACTGGAGGGATAGATTCCTATCTCAGAGACATCCCATACTCTGGAACAAACCACCTATCAATAGCAAACCAAGCTCCTCATTAGCAGCCATCATGAAAAATCCTGATGATTGGATGGGAGATAGGAAATACACCCTGAGAATCACCTCTGTGGTCCTGCTTGACAGAGGCACGTGAAATTAAATTACATGTGTGTCAAAGGCCATGGTAGCGTATGGCTAGGCTTCTATACGCCCTAGGGCCAATAGCCTATTACCTACCTATGAACGATACACACCCACATGTACTTGCTGCAATAATTGCTATGTGAGGTTGACTGAGTGTGATGGTGAATGTGTTGGTGAATGTGTAGAAGTTCTGTATATGTGGGATAGCTTAGTGGGAAACTGTTTCTATCATGCTATTTTGTGTCCTATCTCTGATCCCAGCAAAAGATGTGTATGTATTGCTAGGCAGAAAAAGCAGTATGGCATATGGTCTGACGTAGTCCCTTGGTGTCAACTGGGGTGTGCCACTGTAGGCTAAAGCAGTACATGTATGCTTATTGATTGGTACTGCTGGTGAATCCAAATCCCGTATGAACTGTAGTACTACCTGAAGCTGTAGGAATAAACAGCACAGTATGGTGTATGTCCACATTGCTTGGAACCACTGTTTTGTGTGTTCCCTGTAGTCCTCACAGATTACATACCGCAGGCATAAGGTTTTGTAAGTACTGACACACAGTACTGTATGGTACAGAGGTAAAGCTCATCTGGGTTGCCATACCTTTGTGTCTTGTATGTATGTCTGATGTGTGTGTGGGTATGACTGTAACATGCCCTCGGTCATATGTGTGTTACAGGATATAAGTGCATATCTAGCAACATGTATAGTCTAGTTCAGCAGTATGCCACCTATATTAATGAATGTGCACATATGTTAGGCAGGGGTTTGCCATCAACAACTAGTGTGGTATACTGGTAATACTGTAACTGGACTTTACAATCATTGCAATGGATGACATATTTCTTTATGCATTAGCTTGATATATACCTCCTGTGGCTAGGTTGTGCATTGTGTCACATACAGTGTGCCATGTACTGTTGTATAGTCTTACATACTGGTTTCTCTTTGTTGCTGTGCAGAACATGATTTGATATATAGAGCGTGCCAGGCACTGTCAGGCAGTTGTGGTTTGAGCACAGATATGTGGTATTGAACGTGTGTATCCTCTGACAGACAATAGGTTGCTATATATGGCAGTTCAGTGATATCTGTACTTTAGAATGTTAAGTGTGCCACATGACTTGCTCACACATATTGTTTCATTGTCTTCCAGGGTCATGGCCCATCATCACAATCCTACCTATAGCCTAGCAGAGGATGAACAAATAACAACCAGCCTGGTTCAGCACTACACCCTGCTGTTCTCAAGAACCAGCTAGAACCAGCATGAGTGGACTGCACTGTGGCAAGATGTTGTCCTTAGGGTAAATGACATAGGCATGCATAACCGGACATATGAGCAGGTACGCTATCACTGCATGTCCGGCAGCATGTGTCTGATGTCTGTAGACAACAGCTTGCTACAGATAGTGGGGTTACCATCCATCCCCCCTCACCAGAGTAGAGGAGCTGCTCCTCAGCCTGGTGGCTCCTGGCCAACAACAACAACAGCAAACATGTATCATCATGGAGGTTGGAGCCACCCAGCGAGTTGACATGGAGCGTGCAGGTAACATGGCATATCTGTAGACTACTGTTACCTCTATTGGTAGATCATGCATATGTCAGATGTGTACTGTGTAGTTAGAAGATGTGGAGCCTAGTGTTGTGCAATACTGATAATTTGGAACATAATCTGTTGGCCTGTGACTGTCAACCATTGTACTACTGTAAGATTGCAAACCCGCAGTAGCAATGCCACAGTTGTTGCCACTGACAAACTGTCTCATATTCTTGTAGGTCCCGCTGGTGTTACAGCAAGGCAGCAGACCCATGCTGGTGAGTATATTCTACATTTAATATTGCAAATTAAATGTGCATGTCATAGGTGAGGTGTAGTCCATGTACATGTAACACACCTACGCATAATGCATGCTGTGCATGTTTGTTGTGAGACTATGCACATCCCAGTAACATGAGTAGCTGCCTCAAACACATGCAATGCACAGAGCATCCCACACAATTGTGGCAACACTGTAGTGGACATTGGATAGGCAGAGTCGATACACATGCACACAACATACACAACTTTGTCATACGCAGTACACGTTAATATGCTACACATGGCATATTCAGACACCCGCTGTAAGGTCACACTCCAGTATCCTGAATGTCATCCACACAGCACACATAATATACCTGAGGGGTAGAGGCCTATCATGGGGCTGTGCGACACTCTTCAACACATAACACATTCATGTTAGGCAATTCTCCCTATTGGGCACCTTACAAACCCATGTAACAACTGGCTGTGAAATGGTGAATGTAGCCATGGCAGTTTAGGTACAGCATGCTAGGTGCCAATCTGGCACACATTAGTAGCCTTGAGTGACCACATGATGCTGTATGATGATGGCTCATGGTACTACACCCCATCTAGTTACAGTAACCACAGTACTACATATAGCATTCATTGCTATGCACCTCAATGTAGTGTGTGTGCAAACATATGCACCTATACACAATATGCATAGCAATCACCATTTGTACAAAGTGACACATATATGCCTTGTAATGCTATGGAGTGTATAGGTCACATGACACACACTGGGTATGTGTGATATTTAATGTTGCAGTTGTGTTGTAGCATGCCATGACATGGCTGGCACTGGAATGTCCACAATATGTCATACATTCACCATAACCACTGTACAATGGCAATGTTGAGCAATGGTATTCCATCAGGTATACATGCACCACTCATCCTGTGTGTATACATAGCATGCATGTGTTAACCTGTGTCCACAATTATCTGCTAAAGACACAGACGCTCTAATCAGAAATGGATATCTATGTGACACACATATACACATCCAGCCATGGTATGAATACCTGTGAGTGATGGTGCACAGGACATTGCAGAGCTTTCAATACTTGCACAGTAATGTTGTGTCCATGTACACATTGTGTTCCAGGGTGAGGCCAATCACTGAACAACAGCACACATGCATCAGACCCATGTATACTGTTATTAGCAAGGGCTGTCTACACTCGCACTGCATGCTGTTGAGCAACACACGTCCTGCATGCTGACACGTGTGATATGACTGTTTGGCTTGTGATACTGTACCCCACCATCTACTGCTATTGAGTATGCTCTGGATTGCTGGTGGTGTGTGTGTGTGTGTGTGTGTGTGTGTGTGTGTGTGTGTGTGTGTGTGTGTGTGTGTGTCTGCTTTAGTGAGGAGTGTATTTAATTGCATGTGTGCATGTGTGTGTGTGTGCATGTGTTCATGTGTTCATGTGTGCATGTGTGCATGTGTGCATATGTTCATGTGTTCATGTGTGCATGTGTTCATGTGTTCGTGTGTTCATGTGTGCATGTGTGCATGTGTTCTGAAATCATGTACAGGTCGTAAAGTGTGTTTCCTGTCTTCCTCTCACAGGTGCTGAGGTTGGGCTGGTTCACTGCAGCAGGGAACCTGATGTCACTGAGCCAAATAGTGATAATGAGGATAGGTGTTTTGAGGCACAGGCATGTTTGCCAGGGTCTGTCATTGGGCCACCAATCGACAGTACACAAGTGTCCACCCCATCCATGCACACAGTCATACTGCCAATACATCCATCACCAATGCCCTTAGCTGAGGGACAGTGTACAGTCAGCATTGGCCAGGACAGTGTGGTATCTATGGCACATGCATCCTGACACAGCAGCCATACCCAGATGTCTGCAATGGTACCACATAGGCAGATGTCCAGGGGTTCTCGTCAGAGCACTGCTGCTCATCATGCCCCTGGCAGATGTGCCACAGGTCTTACAACCTCACGCATGTTCCAGGCTGTCATGAAGGCACAGGCACGTATGGAACGGCACACCAGACAGGGACTAAGGGCACAGATGGCACATACCACTGTAATTGACAGTATCTGTGACCTAGCAGGTGTCATCCATAATTACACTGAGGTCACAGATAGATATTGGGGTGAGACATTAGATGTTCTCCGCAATGTCATGTCCATGTGTCAGGACAGTGTGGGATGGTTGAGACTTCGATGTGGACGTATGCCAGCAACATCAGCAGCTGGCAGTTGCCACAGACATCCCTCAAGTCACAGCCGCCCCCATAGTGCCAGTACCTGCCGCAGCAATGTTGGGGGTGGACTGTCCATAGACCATCCCAGAAGACCACGTGCACGTGGCTCTGGACAGTCCCAGCAGGGACCTGGGTCCAGTGTACATCTGTTCACTTCTGAGGATAGTACCCAGTCTGGCTTAGTACCTGATACTGTCAGTAGTACACCTGCCAGGCACAGGTACTGTATCCATGGCCAGAGACGGTGATCTGTAAAGCCTGGCAGGTACAGTCTGTGGCTGTCCCAAAAATCCCCATATATGGCAGCCACATGGTGGAACTGTGTGCATGCAGACACACACACACATAAACCAGACACCTAGGGCTAAAACATACCCACACACATTACATCAATATTGGCCCATAACAGTACTCTTGGCCCTTACACACACACACACACACACACACACACACACACACACACACACACACACACACACACACACACACACACACACACACACACACACACATACATGTCGATTATATGGCTCAATGTAGGCCTCTGGCAAACCAACAACACACCCTGTGCATATGATGAAACCTGTGCCACCTCCTGTCATCTGTAACATTGATGCAGGAACAGGCTGCCATGGTGCTGATGCACAGGGTGACATTATAGCAGTATAGCAATGTTAGCATGTTGTCAGCAGTAAAGTGTAATGATATCCTTGAAGGTGTAGCTGAGCAGGCATGATGCATTAAAGCTATGATTGTCAATGTAGTATTATTTACACCAGTGTTAGTTCCAATAGAGTATTGTCCACCCACGTGCCACTTGGCTTATGTGTGTAGTATTGGCAGCATGTGTTAGAGAGTGGACAGTACGTGTGGGATGTGTGTAGCACAGATTTGCAGGTGTACATTTGTGAACATGGTCGAGGTGCATTGTCTGCATGTACGTGCATAGTGGACACATGGGCAGGGTGACATGCCCTGTATTACACAGTAACACTCCATAGTTTCTATTGGTGGCCAGTATGAATTGTACTACACACATTTTGGAACTTGAGTACACATGTGTGTATGACATGGTTTGACACTGTACTGTGGGTGATATTGTTACTATCTGTCATTGTTCTGGTAGTATACATAACCTCAACAGCCTGACCATAAACAATCGTTAGATGATGTCTTGACAGCTGACACACAGATGTAGGACACACAGTAACATTTGGATCCTTCAGGTACTATACTATGCCAGTAACCAGTGGTATTCACCTGTACCCATTCCTGATACCACTCATGTTTGGCATATAGCTCTCTTAGGTACAAGCAGTCACAGTAGGGATATGTCTGTACACGTCTGGAAATGCATACTGTGGCCTATAATGCATTCTCCAGATTACAACACATCCTCCACAAGGATATCATGCAGACAGATACCTGTTGTCAAACCCATGCTGTAAAGCTATAAGCCAACTAAAGCATAGTCATCCACCTTTACAAAACATAGTATCCCCACAGTACCACATAGGTAGTAGCCACCAACATGTAGAGCATGTACCAATGTGTACATGCAGAGAAGTGTTACATCATCGCTCCTTTGGTAATCACATTTCCAAAGGTATTTTGAAATCCCTCAGTGGATCACATAAGCAATAAGGGGTCTGCATTCACAAACAACTAATGCTACACTAACCTCAGCTTCTCACAATAAAGTACCTAAAACCATTGAAAGGAACAGCAATAATGGACATTCTTCTAGAGGGAATGGCGTTGAAGAGCTTATAGGGGCCCCGACTTTCCAAGATTGGATTTATGACACCAGCAAGTTTAGCTTCAGTCAGAGCAACTTGCGGGAGCAACTGGCTGACAACGCCATACTAGCTGAGGTTAGTAGTGATAACATTATAACAAATAAGTTAAAAATACTTGATGCTAAGTTATTGAAAATTAAAAAATTACAATTGGAAATCAATTACTTCCAAGAGTGCAAAAAACAATGTTTAGTCCCAAAAGGCTTGAGACACTATTTTTACCCTACGGGACTAGTAGCTAATTCCTTGTTTCATCTAGAATTAAACACGCTATTCGATGAACAAGGTTTTGCTCTCATGGATTTACTCATTAAACACTACGGATTTTTAGTTGTTGAACTATCAAAAGAAGTAGCTACTCTTAATGAAGCTATTGTTAAACACGATGACTTTGCCAGATATAAATATGAGTATGATAGATGTTTTAATTCCATCGATCAACTCATTGTGAAATTAAAAGCTAACAAAAACAAAAAGATGGCACGAGATCGAGCTTCATATGACAATGGGGTAGCATACCCTAACCCCCCTTTATCACAAAATGGACTGGCTACTACGAGTATACTAAACATTACCATTGATACTTCTAACCTACAAGAAACTGGACATGAATCAAATCGTAGTACAGTAAACACAAATTACAACGATCATAATTCTTATCCAGATGACAATACATGGGCAGGACGACTCAGAAATGGTAAAACTAAAAACAATTATGGGGGACATGTAAATAAACTTCACTCTAATGACTCTTTTTCTTGTAATGAACAGTCTAATACTAGAACAGGTGCTATACCTAAGCGACCTTACAATAATAACCAAAGGTTTCAGAATCAAAAAAACAAGTACCGCCCACAGAATCAAATAATGAGGTGAATGACTTTACTAACGGACCGACCATCGTCCAGAACAAAGCAAGAGACTTTAATATCTACAACTTTTCATGTGTCGACATTGATCACAATTTGGTCGAACTCTTAGCAAAAGGACAAACATTTGTCCCTAGCAGACACATGAACTTAGTTCAAAACATCAAAGATTTAAAGTTTTTTGTTAGAAAACTTAATCTCAACCTATCACTAGGTGACCTCATACACCCTAAAAGCGATTATCACGTAGCAAGCGAATACAATCCACCATTGCACCCTACGTTAAGTACTTTTGAATCTATTATGGAACTTGATTTACGTCACTTACATAACTGTACTAGTAAACTCTTCAATAGAGACCCGAGACGCAATAACACAACTAAAGACGAAACAATGGCATTAACTACTTTTCAATCCTTAGGAATTAGAACTATAAAACAAAGCAAAAAAGTTGAGTACTATACCAAAGTCCAGCCTACGATTCCAAAATCAAATATGCACCAAAAAACGCGGCAAGGACACTGCTATTCCTTAAAATCTTTATTGCACATAAACACAAGATGAGCGCTTTCGGGACTTCTCCCTTCATCAGATAAAATTACAATAAAACAACCCCTTCTTTTATACTAGTGCATATACAATAGGATTCAGTAAAAAGCCCACCTATTTTGAAGGGTGGGCTTAACAGGTATCACATCATTTAAACCTGGTGTACGATTGAGTGAATTTGTGTGTTGCATTATCCATCACATGTCTGCTCAAAGCATTATGCACATCCCCATTCCTAATGCTAGATAGGTGCTGTAATATCCTTGTCTTTAACATCTGGTTAGGTGCAACACACAAATTCACTTTCAGGGCTATAGTAAACATAAGGCTTACCACTAGAGGGGGTGATGTGAAGCATTTGACAGAATTAGCAGAATCCAGATGGATCATTGAGCTTATGGCCAATCGTACACCAGGTTTTATTGGATATGCACTAGTTTAAAAGAAGGGGTTGTTTTATTGTAATTTTATCTGATGAAGGGAGAAGTCCCAAAAGCGCTCATCTTGTGTTTATGTGCAATAAAGATTTTAAGGAATAGCAGTGTCCTTGCCACGTTTTTTGGTGCATAGAACTATAAAACCTGACAAAGGTAGCGGCTTAGTGGTGTTTGACAACTATGATTATATCAACAGAGTTGAATCTATTTTAGAGAACGACACTTATGTTGAGGCGTCACTTAATGAAGTTAATGTTGCGTATGGCAGGATTAGAGGCTACTTTAGTGATTTATTTACTGACGGATTTATTGACATTGATACATATCACTATATATCTACTAGTTGGCCAAAGATTCCTGTTTTATTCGCAACACCTAAAATTCACAAAAACACAACTAATCCGCCTTTGAGACCACTGATTGATGGACGAGCATCTATTACCTATGCTGGAGCAAAAGTTGTAGATAACATTTTGAAAAAATATCTAGCAACAGAAATACAAGTCTGTAAAGACTCGTGGACATTTTTGGCTAACATCAATGACATAAAATATGAAGATAATACAAATTTTTTAACAATAGATGTCATTGACTTATATACATCTATACCCCATACAGATAGAATCGAGTGGGTAAATTTATTTTTGGTTAGTAAAGGGGCATCACCAAATGAGATATTCACTGTTACGACTTTACTTGACATAATTTTAACGAACAACTACTTCACGTTTAATAAGAAACTGTATTTGCAGAAATGCGGTGTAGCGATGGGCTCACCATGTGGAGCCAGTTTTGCAAACACAGTAATGGTCTACTGGGAATCTAATTTCATTTTTAAAAACAAAGAACTGACCAAATACATTAAATATTACACTCGATTCCTTGATGACATATTTATTTTATATGATGGGTCTCAAGACTTAGCCATAAATTTTCTACAACATTTGAATAACACCACTCACTTTTTTAAATTTACTTCAGACTTCCAGGAGTTATCCATCAATTACTTGGATGTGAGCTTGTATAAGGATGTGATCAATAAACAATATATTGCTAAAATACATAGAAAGGACACATTCTGTAACTCTTACTTGCACTACACAAGTTCACACCCTTACTCACAAAAGAAGTCTATAATAAAAAATAATAAAGGGACAGTTAATCAGAGCAGCACGCATGTCCACCCTTTACAGTGACTTTTTAAGCGAATGTAAATTTTTAACTACTTTATTCTTAGAGAGAGGTTACCCCTCTGAGTTTATTATGGATATCGTTAACGAAGTTCATAGGTTCATAGGTTCATAGGTTCATACTAGGCTATCTGCCCTAGGGCATTTATAAGCCTAGCCAGAGTGTGTGTGGCTTTCACCACCCCTTAGGATGAGAATACTATATCCATTAGTTTGCTGTGCCTCTGTCCAGCAGTGATACAGAGATGATTCCCGGGGTAAACCTACGATCTCCCATCCACTCGTCAAGATTTCTCTTGAACAGAGTCAGTGAGGGGCTCTGCCTCACATGGACTGGGATTCTGTTCCATAATGTAGGGAGTCTCTGGGTGATGAATCTGTCCCTCCAGCACGTCCTATTTATATCCGTGTTGAGGTTTAAGTCTCTTGCTCTCGTGGCTCTGGTGGATTTGGATTTTTGAGGTGGAGCATGTCCATTAATTCGGGTTGGACATGGCCTTGTATGTCAGGCACAGATCACCTCTGAGCAGACGGTATGCGACTGAATAGAGCTGGAGTTTCTTCAGTCGGGCATCGTATGACATATGTTTGAGCCCCTTTATCCTTTTGGTGAAGAACTTTTGGGGTCTTTCCAACTGCTGCAGGTGTCAGGTAAGGTACATTCCGAATGGGGCGTTGTACTCAATCATTGGTCTGATAAGTGAAGAGTACAGGGGTACAATGACCTCTCCTGATCTGGATGTGAATCCCTTCATGATCAGGTGGGCAATGTAGAAAGTCTTCCTAACCACTTTGGCAATGTGAGTGTCAAAAGAGGTTACTGTCAACTTGGGTCCCCAGGTCCCTGATAACTTCTTCCGTGTTTAATGGATTACCACCTATGTGGTAATTAGGGGTTACCTTGTTTTTCCCAAAGGGTATGACTATACATTTTGGCATTTAGCTTAAGGCCATGGCTCTGGCACCAGTTATCCATTTCTATGAGACCTTTCTGGAGGATGTCTGTGTCTGATGGAGTGTCAATTATGGTGCCTAGTTTGCAGTCATCTGCAAATTTTGTCAGCCACAATCCCCCTATGTTTGCCTGCACTTCAGAAAAATAAATGCCGAACAAGAGGGGCCCAGGACTGAGCCCTGTGGGACACCTCGTGACCGGCTTAGAGTCTGACATGGCACCAGCAACTCTAACCCTGTGTGTTCTGTCCTTGAGCCAATTTGCAACCCATCTTGTGACATATGGGTTTACATCTAAGCTGGTGAGCTTTTCTATGATGCCCGAGTGGGGTATTGTGTCGAATGCTTTTGCTAGGTCAAGGTAGGCTGTGTGAACTGCCTTACCCTCATCAATGGCCTTAGTGACTGTTTCAAAAAGTCGACCAAGTTCAAGAGGCAGGATCTGCCCTTGACAAAGCCAAATTGGGTAGGATCCAGTGTCTGTAGGTCCCCAATGTCTTTATTTATGAGTTCCATTATGATCCTCTCCATAGCTTTGCAGATAAGGCTCGTCAAGCTTATGGGGCAGTAATTTCCAGGGTCCGTGAAGCACCGCCTTTGTGGAGTGGGACCACAGTTGCCGTCGCCATTCTTTGGGTAACATCCTGTAGTAAGACTAAGATTAAACAGCAGCCTTATGTGTGGGTTTAGTTCCTCATTGAGTTCATGTAGCACACAGCCGGGGCCGTCGTCCCATTGATGCTGTGTTTTTGCTTTAGAGAGAGCAGCTCTCACCTGGGCATCTGAGATGTTTGGGAGGCTAGACTCTGGTGGGATAGATATTTCTCCTTTTTGGGGAGGGAGGGGAGAAATTTGCACTGAACCTGTCTGCCAGTATGTTGGCAATGTCTGTGGGTTCAGTGATTTTTTATCATTTTGGACTAATTCTGAGCATATCTGGGAGTTTCCACCCAGGTTTCTAACATAGCTAAAGAAGGCTTTATGATTGTCTTTTGTGTCATTAGCGATTTTTCTCTCAAAGTTGGCCTTGGATGATTTTATGAGTGATCGTAGTTTTTTGCTAGTATTTATCAGAGATGCCTTCCCATTTAGGGATTTTGCTCTGTCATGTAGTAGCTTTCTCCTCTTGTTGTAGAGTTTGTTTATGGCTGGAGTCCACCAGACCGGGTGCCTGCCTTTGGTGGAAAAGGTCTTGATTTTATTAGGGATTGCTTGATCCATACATTCCTGGAGGTGCTCGTAGAAGGCATTTGTAAGGGTTTCAGCAGCGTGGGTTGTGGTTTCCACTGGCTCGGGGGCCTTGAAGGATACCACTCCAGTCTTAAGTAGTGTGAAGTTTGCTTTTGAGAAGTTCTTCACTGTGGTCTTTTGCTGGGGTGGGGGCGGGATGTGGATCTCCAGTGAGATTAATTTATGGTCTGATCTCACCAATGAGGGATATACTTCGGTGTGGAGCATTTTGTCCCCATGTTTGTGATGATCAGGTCTAATATATTTTCTCCTCTTGTGGGAATGGTGACTAGTTGTTCCATAGCATTTGAGTTTATGAACTCAAGGAACCTTTGGGCTAGGGTGTTGGGGCTTGAGTAATGTTCCCAGTCTATGTTTGGGTAGTTGAAGTCACCCAATATGATGGTGTTTGGAGAGACATTTATACTCTCCAGTGTCTTCAGGAAGGCTGTGTGGGTTTCCTGAGTTTGAGAAGGTGGTCTGTAGCATGTTACAAACTGTAGGGCAGTTTTACCTATGGTTAATTGCACCTGGATGGTTTCCGATGCTTCGTGCATTGCCACTAACCTGGAGGTGTGGGTATCTTTTATGAATATGGATACTCCCCCTCCTTTTGTAGTTCGGTCCGGATTTTGGGGCGGAGCATGATATGAGGTATAACCTGATAGTGCTGGGGTGCTCTCAGGAGCCTTGAACCAGGTTTCAGTCACAGCACAAACATCGATGTTCTCCATACTGAGGAGGGCTTCGAGGGCATGCATCTTGAGGTTTAGACTTCTGGCATTGAGCAGTATTACCCTTAGTTTTTCTCCATTTTTGTTTTCTAGGGCGGTAGGTTTATCATTTGAGCCTTGCCTAAAAAGGCACTATGGGGTGGCAAGAGCCTTTGCCAATATCCGGAAGCCCAGGGTGACAGGTGCAAGCCATCCCTTGCAAGCAGCGTGGCTTGTCAAGCATGTCATCCCAGGCAGACAGACATTGGATCCCCTTAGAATGACACCAGTAATTAAGCCAATTATTAAAGCTGATCATTTTGTCTCTGTATTGTGGCATCATTCTTGGTGAGGGTAGGATACTGCTCAGGGTCAGGGTCATACCGGCCTGGGCTACATAATCTGAGAGCTCCTCTATGTCTCTTTTCATGTAGTCCAGGGAGGTACATCTCAGGTCGTTCACACCGGCATGGACAATGACTGAGTCATACTTGTACTTGCTGTGGAGTGACCTGAGTGCTTGTGTTATGTGGCGGATTCTAGCGCCTGACAGGCAGCTTACTGTGATCTTTTCCTTGTTCAGTCTGGTGAGTGGGACATCAGTGTGTCTGACTATGGAGTCACCTATAACAAGTGTGTCTGGCATTGTGTTTGGCCTTAAGGGCTGTGACTGTTTAGCACACTGACTTTGAGAACTATGTGTTGCATGTCTTATGTCTTGAGGTGGCAGTTGCTTGGGTGTCTGCTTTGGAGGCCTCTGTAGTTTTGGTAGATTTTGATCAGTGCCTCCGAGTATGTCTTTGTGTGTTTATGTGTTTGTTTTGCAGTTGTGATAGTTCTATGTGAAACTGGGTTTGTGGTGTGTGTGGTTTCCTTCTCCTCCTGTCTGGTCTTGCCAGTCCTGAGTTGAGAGAGCACAGCCTCCAGTTTGGCTATATAGTTGCATCTCTCACATGTATTTGTGTTTTGTGGGAGAAGGAGTGGGTTGTCTGTGTACATGAGGCAATTGTAACATTGCCTCAAGATGCCCAGATTCACCAGCTGAACAGGAGAGGACGCTAGCAACTGACCCTTCGACATGCTAGAAAAAGTGAAAAAGTTTGCTGTGTAACTGAGTCAGAAGGGACCTATAGGGAAATGGGTACTCAAGGGGATTCTAGGCTAATGTAGTACTTTGTTTAGTATACAAGTACTTAAATGCTTTAGGAGCAAGTGCTGAGCTATTGAGATAGAGAATAGACTGTTTAGATTGCAAGTAGAGAAGTTCTAAGGGAAAAATTGAAGAGCAGACTTTACGGAGCCAGAAATAGTTTAAACTTGTTTAACCGGTGCTGCCCGATGGTGCTCTATGGGCAACTCCGCGCTAAATCACGCCAAAGCGCGCTAAAGCAGGCTTTATAGCAGGGGGTTGAAAAGACCTAGGAATTGACCCAAAATGGCCAATAGACTACAAGTTTCTGGCTGGAACCACTGCTCTAGGGACAAATAGGCTGCTCAGTGCTCCCCACTCCCACTGGTGAACAGAGAAGCTTCCCTTTATCCAAATAAGGATATGGAATAGCACAGGAACCAAGCTAAAGCCCAGAGATCAGCAAACTCTGAAGACTGGACTATTCTAGTTCAGTAAGGTGGGAAAACAAGATTTTTTTTTTTTTTTTTTTTTTTACAGAAAACAGAGGAAAAACAGACAGTAAATGCTATAAATGCTTTTAAACGGCTAGCACACTTGAGTGTGTTAGCCTACAGGTAAAATTAAGCAACAAATAACTTTTTAAAAGTGCAAAACAGTTAATCAACACAAAAACAGTTTAAATAGAATGCAGAGCTGTATAAACAGGCGAAAATGCAGTCGCTAAGCAGTAAATAATCAAAAAGCCAGAAAAAAATACTTAAATCAGGAAAAAGTCACTCTTTTGCTCTCTGCTGCTTGTAGAACTCTGCAGGACACCACGAGGAGCTGTGCTGAGTTGAATACAAGCGAAAAAGCGCGCTAAAGCAGGCTTTATTACAGGGGGCTGAAAAGAGCTAGGAATTGACCCAAAATGGCCAATAGACTACAAGTTTCTGGCTGGAACCACTCCTCTAGGGACAAGCCGGCCGCTCAGTGATCCCGACTCCCACTGGTGAACAAAGACGCTTCCTTTTATCCAAATAAGGATATGGAATAGCACAGGAACCAAGACAAAGCCTAGAGGTCAGCAAACTCTGAAGACTGGACTATTCTAGTTCAGTAAGGCGGGAAAACAAGATTTTTTTTTTTTTTTTTTTGTTTTTTTTTGTTTTTTTCTTTTTTGCACTAAACAGAAGAAAAACAGACAGTAAATGCTATAAATGCTTTTAAACGGCTAGCGCACTTAAGTGAGAACTAAAAATGAAAACTGTATTATAGAACCCATTTTAGTGGCAAAAAATAATACACTTGATGATGCTACAGGATTTCAAACAACAAACGAAAGGAGTCCCCCCACTGACAACTTGGAGATTAACATCAACTTCAATTTCACAAATAATAATAACAAAGAGATTACTTTTAACAAAAACAAAAATAACAGTATCAACAATGAGAACGATATTAACAAATACCAACTTAGTTACATTACAACTTTTAACATTGATAGTAACGTTTTCAGGAATATTTTATACAAAAATTGGACACTCATCCAACAAGACAACAATATTAACTTTAAATTACCTGAACACCCCACCATCGTGTTCAGAAAAGGTCAAAGTATTAAGAATATTCTTGAAACAAGAAAAACTAGTAATTACAACTACCGTACAGGTATGTTACCTTGCAACAGTTGTAACATGTGTAAACACATACTAAGCGGAGAGTATGTCACTATTAACAATAACAAATATAAGATAAAATTCAAACTTAATTGTAACTCAAAACTTATAGTCTATGTAGCAACCTGTACACTATGTACTGCGTTCTACATAGGAAAAACTGAACGCCGTCTTAAAGACAGAGTTTATGAACATGTATATGCTATTGCAAACAACAAAATGGAAAATGCACTAGCAAAGCACACAAATTCAAATTTTGGACATAATTTTAAATTTACAGCAATCAAACAAGTTGTAACTGATATCAGAGGGGGACCATATAACTTACTATTAGAAGAACATGAATTAACTTGGCAATGGCTAACCAATGCCTTTATAAAACCAGGGTTAAATGAACACTGTAACATTGCATGTCTTCTAAAATTGAAAAGCTTGCTTAGATGAAACCAACAAGCACTTTGTACATAATGGTTAGTCTCTTTTAGATAATGTTATAAATAAAACACATAAACACGTTTTTTTAAATAAACATTCAACCAACACAAATAGTATATATAAGTTATCATTCATGAATTTACCTCATAAAATTCATATTCTAATCAATTTTTCTTTTTATAGTATTTAGTATTCATATTTTAATTTGTTAATTCTTTGTAATAACAATTAAATTTTTCTCAAATTGGATTTTTTTATTATTATGGATTGCTACACATAATGCTCATTACATATTGATATATATGCTTATTTATTATGTACAACACACTCACTTCAACTATGAGATCATAGAGTTTATGTCAACTGTCTCTTTGTTTATTCTTTTCGGTGATGTACACATATATACACTTTAACCACAAGTGTACTATACATATGAACACCTTAGGTGTTTCAACCAAGTAATGACGTCACTGTATATTTTCACTGCATGCTCCTGCTTTGTAGTAATACGATACACATTTTTTATTTATTGGATAACTTTTTTAGTATAGCACTATTACTGTATTTTTCATTGAATTTTATAATGCAATATTCAGTTGTTTCTAACTTAAACTTAGTTATTTTAAAACTTGTTAAAAATTGCTTTTTCAGTTAGAAGCTTTGATATATATATATGAATGTCTTTTTAAATTTGTGATTGAGCTAAAGTAAGGAAATGACGTTTTATTATAAGTGAAGTACTTTGTTCCTTCTCTTTGTCTGAAGAAGCTGCTCTATTAAGAGTGACGAAAAGCGCTTCACACTACTTTATTAAACCTTTGGATTATTTTACGCTGTTGGTTCTCTGTCGGAGTTTGTTCAGTTCTACAGTTTGCTTTTTTTGCCGTAGTTTGTGTCTGCATGCATTTCCACAAAGGTTGTTGTACACCTATAATGAATAGCCATCATTGACAGACTTTGCTGCATTTGAGCAGGTCTGAAATATACCTCAGCCATAAACCCTCACTCACACTATTCAATAGAAACCGTAATGAGTGTGTGTGACATGGATGACCTAGGCCAGGGATCACTGCAGTGGCTGGGCTTGTCACAAGCATACAGATGTGACCTAAGGTCTGGAAAGCAGCAGCACACTCTGGCAAAGGTGACAGATGTGTTCATGGGGAAAGCAGGGTTCCTACCTATGAAATAATTGAGGTCACATGTACGTATATGTATTTGCCACACAGCTACCTAACATGTGCAATGCATATACTGTTGTCATACTGATATGTCATACAGTAGTAAAAGCAAAACCCACCACACACTGACCAACAGTGTCACACACATAGAGCACACATACACACCCTCAGCAAGGGCAGGATTTAAACCCCTCCCTAATTACTTTATGATAATAGAGCAGTACACATTAACACGACGTGTTATACACATTACTGGAAGTTTTCCTTTCCACAGGTATATTTGTAGGATGGTGACATCATCAGACTTGACAAAGATAAGTATACCACTTTTAAGGTGTTTTACTACTCTCCAGAAAGGTTGCTCTTCTCCAAGGAGATCACACAGTTGTTAAGTGCAGGATTCAAACTCCTACCTAAGTACTTCAGGATATTAGAGGAGTACACATTAACATGACACACTATACACATTACTGGGTATTCTCTTTTCCACAGGTATATTTGTAGGATGGTGACATCATCAGACTTGACAAAGATAAGTATACCACTTTTAAGGTGTTTTACTACTCTCCAAAAAGGTTGCTCCTTTCCAAGGAGATCACATACAAACACACACTTGTCAAGTGCAGGATTCAAACCCCTACCTAAGTACTTTATAATACTACAGGAGTACGCATTTACACATTACTGTGAGTTCTCCTTTCCACAGGTATATTTGTAGATGGTGACATCATCAGACTAGACAAAGTGGGTTACATTAGGTGGGCTACATAGAAGGAATGTCTAAACACTTTGGCCATGTGATCATCAAAGGAGAGTTTACTATCTACCTGTGTCCCCAGGGCCATAATGACTTTCTCTGTACATACTGGATTACCACCTATGTGTTAATTTGTGTGCACTTTGTTTTATCCAAAGGGGATGGCTATGCATTCTTTGGCATGCTGCTTGAGGGCATTGTTTTGACACCAGGTATCTGTCTCTGTAAGACCCTTCTGGAGGATGTCTGTGTCAGCTGTAGAGTCGATTGTGGACCACAGTTAGCAGTCATCTGCAAACCTGTTCAGCCATACTCCTCCCATGCTTGCATGTACCTCTGAGCAGTATCTACTGAACAGGTGGGGTCTCAGGACCAAGACCTGTGGGATGCCATTTGTGACTGGTTTAGAGTCGGACATGGCACCCGCAACTCTGAACATGTGTGTTTGATCTGTGAGCCACTTGGCCAAACATCCTGTGACATAGCTGTTAATGTTCAAGCTGGTAAGCTTGTCCATGATGACAGAGTGGGGAATGGTGTAGAAAGCCCTTAGTGAGGTCCAGGTGGGCTGTGTGGACTACTTTCACCTCCATCTATGTCCTTGGTAACTTTTTCAAATAAGTCAACTAGGTTTAGGAGGCAGGGTCTGCCTTTAACAAGGCCAAGTTGGGTAGAGTCCAGTGTCTGGAGGTACCCAATGTCTCTATTTATGGGTTCCATGATAATTTGCTCCATAGCTTTGCAGACCAGGCTGAGTAGACCTATAGGGCAATGGTTTTCAGGTTCTGTTGTGGCACCCCCCTTTGTTGAGCTGGATGACTGTTGGTGTATGCCATTCTTTGGGTACATAGCCTATGGCACGATTGAATCTGGACAGTGAATGTAGGTGAGGGTGTAGTTCCTTTTGGGGCTGGTGTAAGACGCAGCCTGGGACACCATCCAGTCCCATTGATGCTGTGTTCTTAGCTTTGGAGAGGGCTGTCTTTACCTTTATGACCATGAAGTCTGGGGCTCTGCATTCTTCTGGGATGGACACAGACCATTTTGGGTGTGATGAGGGGAGTTTGCACTGAACTTGTCCCCAGGGTGTGGGCAGTGTAAGTTTGTTCAGTGTATTTCTTGCCATTTTTCAGTAGCTGGCAGCATATTTGGAAGTTGCCACCTAAATGTTTGGTATAGCTAACAAAGGCTTTGTGGTTGTTATTCTTAAATTCCTTGGCAATTTGTCTTTAGAAACTGGCCTTGTATTATTTTATGAGCGATCATTGTTTCTTCCTAATAATGATCAGTGATGACTTTCCTTTTGTGAAGTTTGCTCTATCATGTGTTTGTTTCCTCCTTCTGTTGTCTAGCTTACTTATGGTCGACGACCACCAGATTGCTTTCTTATTTTTGGAGGAGTGTATCTTGGTTTTATTTGGGATGTCTCGATCCATGCATCCCTGTAGATGCTCATAGGATGCACTTGTAATTGATTCAGCAGATTGTATATCATTATCCTATAGCAAGGGGGCTTTGGAACTTTCCACTTTGGCCTTGGGAAGTGTACAGTTTGCTTTTGGAAATGTCTTCACAGTGGTTTCATTGACTTGGGGGGGGGGGGGCGGGATGTGGATGTCCAGTGTGATTACTTTATGATCTGATATTACCAAGAAGGGGTTTATCTCTGTTGTGGAACACTGGTACCCCATGTTGGTGATGATCAGGTCCAGTATGTTGTCACCTCTAGTGGGCGTGGTGACCAGCTGTTCCAGGGCATTAGAGTTTTTAAACTCTAGGAAACATTGGGCAAAGGACGTTGTACCTGAGTAATTCTCCCACTCAATGTTTGGGTAGTTGTAATCTCCTCATATAATGGTGTTTGATAGGACCTTTTTATTTACCACTGTTCTCAGGAATACTGAGTGAGGTTCCTGAGACAAGGTAGGAGATCTGTAGCAGGCTACAATCTGATAAGCAGCTTTGCCCAATGTTAGTTGCACTTGCATGGTCTCCAAGGCCTCATGCTGTGCCACTAACCTGAAGGTGTGGGTATCCATAAGGTAGTGGATACACCCCTTCCTTTTGTATTTCACTTGTGGTTTTCAGTCCGAAGATCAGAGGGATTGTGAGTGTTTTACATGGAGCATGTCCAACAGCTCTGTGTTTGACATAGCTTTGTATGTTAGGCAGAGAACACGTCTGAGTAGGCGATATGCGAGGGAGTACGGCTAGAACATTTTGAGATGGTTTGTGTATGGCATGTATTTCAGGCTGCTAATGCTCTTTGTGAGGTATTGCTGCAGGCTTTCCAGTTGTTGTAGTTGTCTTGTGAGGTACATAGCAAAAGGGGCGTTGTACTCTATTATGGTTCTAGTGAGTGATGAGTAGAGGGGAACACTGTCCTCTTCTATTCTGCATGAGACACCTTTTGTGATGAGGTGTGCCACATAAGAGGATTTCTCAACTACTGTGGGGATGTGATTATCACAGGTGTGTCCACTGTCCACCTGTGACCCAAGGTCTCTTGTCACACTTTCAGTGTTAAGTATACTACCACCTATGTTGTAGTTCATGGCTACAGAGATTTTAACAAAGGGGATGACAATGCAATTTTTGGCATTGAGCTTGAGCCATGGCTTTGACAACAGCCACCTGTCTCAGTGAGGCCCTTTTGTAGGATGTCCACATCTTTAGTATTTACAATTATGGCTCCTAGTTTGCAGTCATCTGGCAACTTCATTAGCCACAGACCTTCCATGTTAAGGTTTACTTCAGGGAAGTAGATACAAAACAGGACAAAACCCAGGAATGGACCCTGTGGTACTGCACTCATCACTGGTCCAAAGTCATACTTGGAGTCTGCTACTTTCACAGTGTGTGTTCTGTTGGTAAGCCAGTTGGCAACCCATCTTGTGACATAGCAATTTATACCTAGTTTAGTGGGTTTATCTATAATTCCAGAGTGTGGGGTGGTGTTGTAAGCTATGGCAAGATCTACATAGGCTGTGTGAACCACCTTACCCTTATCTATGGTTTTGGTGACTGCTTCAATGTCATCTATCAGATTTAGGAGACATGATCTGCATTTTACAAACCCAACATGGTTGTGGTCCAGGGTTTGGGGATTACCAATGTATTGTTTTATAAGTTGTATGATGATACATTCCATGGCCTTGAAGAGCAGGCTCATCAGGCTAATGGGGTGCTAGTTCCTGGGGTCAGTGGTGTCTCCACCCTTGTGTAGTGGGATAACCATCACTGTGCACCATTCAGCAGGCACAAAGCCTGAGGTGAGGCTATGACTGAACATGGTACATCGGTGTGGTGCCTGTTCGTTCTGTAGTTTGTGTAGAACACAGCCTGGGAAGTTATCTGGTCCCATGGCTGCTGTGATACTGGCTTTGGAGAGTGTTTTTTACCTGTGCAGCCATGATGACAGCAACTTTGCAGTCTTCCATTATAGAGATGTGCTCTTTCATGGGTGAGAGGGGAGTAAAGTTAACACTGATCCTATCTGCCAGGATGTTGGCAATATCAGTTGGGTCTGTATATTTAGTGCCATTGAGCTGTAACTCAGAGCAGATCTGAGTGTTGCCATGACATAGACTTGTCTGTTGGCCAAAGATCTCCTGAGTAGACAGTATGCAACAGAGTACAGATTGAGTTAAATTCAGTCATGTTGCATGGGGCAACTATTTGAGGCCAGTAATCCTCTTGCTGAGGTACTTCAGTGGTCTTTCCAGCTGCTGAAGGTGCCTAGTCAGATTCATCGCAAGTGTGTTGTGGTACTCTCTGACGGGTCTGATGACTGATGAGTAGAGGGAACCTCCTTTGACCTACATGCTAAGACCTTGGCATTTTGTGGGAACACATAGCATGATTTTCTGACCACTTTGTGAATGTGTTTCTGGAAGTAGAGATGACTATCCACATTTGTCCATAGATCCCTTATTATTACCTCCATATTTAGCCTAAGTATGTGAGCATGCCCAGTATGACCTTTCAGTATGTTGTTGCCTGACATTTGCTTCGTTTATTTAAGTGTGTAAGCATGCCCAGTATGACCTTTCAGTGTGATGCTGAATGAAATCCACTACATTTGTTGAAGTGTGTGAGCACGCCTGGTATTGACATTTATACTATATATATATGTGTGGAAAATCAAGTTGTATTTTTACAGCAGGGTTCACCTTTGTGTCATAAATCAACAGAGATCATGCTGTGCCTGCAGGGCTTCCATGATACACTTTGCATGGACTTATCAACATTTCTACATACAGGGGGGACAGCTATTTTTTGTACATTTCTACCTGGGGGCACACCTAATTGTTACTTTGGGTGTACATAGGATGAGGGGTTCACCTGACACTTATACACATTTGCTAGGCCTGCACTGCTATGTAAGGTACACCATTTCAGTCTGTACTGCTGCCTATCATACTGGCTTGAGGCATACTACTGTACTACAGATCTTAGCATCCAATGTCACGTATATTAGATTGTGACTTCATAGCCTACCCAACCCACATCACACCGCCTGTCCTGCTGTTCTCTGTTTGCATAGGCCTGTGGGGGAGGTTACTCATATACCTCTTTAGGGGCATGATACAGCATTTCTTTGTGTTTGCATTAGTGTACAATTGTGCTGCTGTGTCTGTGCCAGTGAAATGCTGTCATGGCTTAGTGGCTCAGTACTGTGACTATAGTGGGCAGTATCCTGGGTTCGAGCCCTGTCACTGCTTTTTATTTTCATGCTGGGCAGACCAGACTGCTTAAGGAACAGTACAGCAAATATGAGCATGTTTACCTGACTTTGCTCAACTTTGCCCGACTTTGCCAGACCTTGCCCAACATTGCTCAACGTTGCCCGACGTTGCGCTAATTAGTACAGGCAATTTTGTTTACATATACTAAATAGTGGTAAAAGCTGCTTAGCACTGCTTTATATTGCTTAAAACATGGCAGTCATGCCTCAGGTCGTGCTGCAGGGCTGCCTGTGTCAGATGCACATAGTACACTCCCTATACATGTTCGAAAACAGGTAGTGTCAAGTTAGGCATCCCTTTTATTTTATGTGCGAGTCAGAGAGAGGAATCATTTCCAGGGTTACTACTGAGCCAGTGTATGTGCTATGCGTTGCCTCTTTGCCAAGGCCAAGGCATACTGGGCACGGCTCCTTCTGCCTACTGGGGCAGGCTCAAGTTGTTCCTCCTCTGAGTCACGCTGTGCCTGTGCAGGCCTTGGCATTGGTGGGGGGCTGTTTGACCCTGTCCCATGCTGTTCCTTCTGCAGCTGTTTTCACAGGATCATATTGTGTAGCATGGCACATACCATGACAAATTGGGTACATGGAGTTGGTGAGTACTGCAAGGCTCCACGAGATGTGTCCAGGCACCAGAACTGTGATTTGAGCATCCCAAACACACGCTCGATTACATTTCATGTTTGTGCATGTGCCTCATTATGCAGTTCTTGTTCAGGTGTGTGTGTGCATTTCTGATGGGTGTCATCAGCCATGGCTCCAGTGCGTATCCAGCATCCCCCTCTAGGTGACCGTCAGGGATGTCCCCATTGGCAAATGTCTGGTACAGCTGCATCAGATGCCAGATATAGGAATCGTGGTAGCTTCCAGGGCAGCCAGCACATACATTCAGTATTATGCCCTGGGCATCACACATGACCTGGCAGTTGATGGAGGGAAAGCCCTTGCAGTTGATGTAGGCCCTACCCCACTCACCGGCTGGTGCTTTGATGTGTATGTGCATGCAGTCAATTGCACCCACTATCTCAGGGTATTCCGCTATTTGCTGGAAGAGACGCATATTGCTGGACAATGCCTCAGGGAATTGGGGAAATATACATGATCACTGACATGTGCTGACATGGCATTCAGGAACTGGTGCAGTATCCTGGATGCTGATGCCTGTGAAATCCCCATTATATCACCAGTTGGTCTCTGAAAGGTACCTGTTGCTAGTATTCTTAAGCCAACACATACCTTGGTTTCCACTGGGATGGGTTCCCCTCTGTTAGTTCTGTGTGTGAGGCATGGCCTGCACAGCTCGACAATTTGCTGCAGGAGGTCTCTGTCCACTCTATAGCACTCCACTATCTCCAGCTCATGTAGCCCCTGGTAGGTTACCCTGGGTCTGTACACTCTTCTCTGTCTCCTCACTGTGGGTTGCTCAGCAGCATTCGCAATGGCACCACCCTCAGCATCTTGTACATGTTGCCTTATAATAGCAATGGCAGCCCCTAACATTTTTTTGTCTGAGTTAAGCTTTTTAAGTTTTCACTCTCTGTGTATACTGCAGTGTTGCAGTGTTTCTGAGAAAAACATGGGAGAATGTTGTTTGCAGAGTTTTAAGTGCTGGGCTGGGCTGGGCTAGTGTACTGCCTGTGTAATTGGCTAATTCTGATTTATTTCACCTGGCAGCTCTGCTAATTCACCTTGGTTAACTTCCTACTACTTATTTTCCTTCCTTTTCCCTTTCTGTTTCCACAGGGGGCAGCGCCATGCAAACAAGAGCAAACACGTGCACATGCAAGCACACAGGCTTAGGCGGGTGGACATCCACACACACAGGCTTAGACAGGCTTACACAGGCTTAGACAGGTGCACACACGTGCACACAGGCTTAGACAGGTTTACAGGCACGCACACGTGCGCACACAGTGTATGCACGTTTGCAAGAAATTTCAGTGATATCCACGGCATACACCTTCAGTTTCTGGGTTTTAGCTAAGACAACTGTAAACACGCCTCTTCCTCTCCTGAGTAACTCACAGCAAACACAAGCCACTCTGCTCCAATAAGCTTACAGTCTTTCATACATACCCCCTCATGATGTCACCTATCTTCTACTCTACTACTCCCCTACTCCTACACTTACACTCTAGGGCCATGACTCACATGGCAGGGAAATTTGGGATTCACTATCCTTATCCTCATTTGCATAGGATTGCCTACTAATGCTTGGTTACATCTCTCAGTCTGAGCTTCCCCCCTTAGCAACCACTACTCAGTATCCATGTTGTCTTCAGCCTGCCATTCACCTGCCTGGCAGTATAATATTTTTAATAAGAATGCCTGTTTTTGGCTTTTTAAAAATTTTCTGTGTTTTGATGCGCCGCATGTTTGCGCGGTGCAGCACTACGCTTAAACATCGGAGATTGGGGAAAAATTGATTTTTATTAATTTTCAACAGATAAAAATGCCAGTGGAATTATATTTGGCCATTGGCATGCTTCCTCAACTGGATGCATCCTTTATTTGGAGCTGTCATAGCTCTGTTTTGCTATTTGCAGAACGGTACTCCATTACCAACGGAGTACATTTCTGCAAATAGCTCTACTCTTACTTGGACAGGTTAGTGTTTCCTGGATCACAGATTTACCTCATTTGCATAGCTTTCAGCAGCAAATGAGGTAATTTGCATAACATAACACTGTCCGTGCAAGAGTAGTTTTAGGAGCTCTCATGCACGCCCCTGCCGGCTGTTGCTGGATCGCTCAGCAGACATATTGGCTGTCTGCTGGCTTGCTCTACTCTTAGACTCCGTGCAAGCCTTCATGAATCCAGCCCATAATCTGTTTTATTTTCACACACAGAAAATAGGTAATGGTAAACAGTGACTATATTATGCTGTCTATAGAGTGGTTAACGCCTACAATGTGTGAAGCCACTTATTTAGGTTTTCCTCTTTCTTATCACATGGCTCTTACATTTTCTGACACATGAAATTGAGGATATAAATCAAGTTTCTCCTTTCCACAAGAAACAGAATACATTCCAAATAACAGCTTCAATAAATGTGTGAAACTTTTTATGGTAATTGCAATGCAGATATGCTTAGAAGATACATATAGTCAGCAGAGAAGTGACCTTGCAGTTGTATGTATACATTCACGTCTCAAATACACACATGGATATAAACACACATACATGAGCATATGCACATATTGTGTGTGTGTGTGTGTGTGTGTGTGTGTGTGTGTGTGTGTGTGTGTGTGTGTGTATATGTATATATATATATATATATATATATATATATATATATATATATATATGTGTGTGTGTGTGTGTGTGTGTGTGTGTGTGTGTGTGTGTGTGTGTATATTTATATATATATATATATATACATATATATATATATATATATATATATATATATATATATATACACACACACACACACACACACACACACACACACACACACATATATGAAGAATGCATCCATATATATGTGAATGGAATCCTACAAACACATAATGCTGTTAACAGATAAGGACATATGAAATGGACATTTTAACCAGTGGATCATGTAAGCTTAATTTATTATTTTTACTTGAAATTATACTTTCCTCACCTTTTTCCTCACTGTAAGGTATTTTGTTCACTCTCCCTCACACTGTTTTATCAGATGATACACATTTACATCCTTATTTTTTCCTTAATTGACTTATTGTGCTGTTCTTAAAAAATATCTGCTGGTGTTATAAGTATTTTCTTTTTCCTCCCTTCCTTTATGTTCTTAAATGGGTAAAGATTTCAGAACTGTATTCTTTGCTGCCACTGTATTCTCATGATCTTCTCATTCTGTGGAATTATATAACAAAGCATACTACAGCCCAAGTGATAACATCACAAGGACGTATCCCACAAGATTCATGGGAAAGCAGAACCAGAGAGTAGCCCAATGGGTAACAGGCATCACTATGTGCAGCCACATACCTGGAACAGTACCTGCAGAACCACAGGATCCAGTGGAGAGGACATGGAAGCTCCTGAATGGTCACAGATGATGCTCTATGTAATGGTACACAAACAGCATGAATCATGACAATGTAATGCAGGACAACACTGTGCTAAGTTTGTATAGGACAGGCTAACAGCACACAGGATCATTATACAGCACAGCAGGTAGTTAATTACCAAGACTGAAAGGTCATTATCTAAACTTTTCCCAGTGTAATGGGTTCTATCCTATTTCATACATCCAGACTCTTCCCTCCCTTCAGCTCTTTATGTAACTCCCTCTCTCTGACTGTATTCATTCATTCTTCAAAGTGGAAATATTTGACACCTAACCTTACCAAATTTCTTTACATGTATGAATGCCCCTACTAAACATCAGAGGTTTTTGTAACATTCAATAAGTTGTGGTTATGTTGTTATATTATTTGAAAAGGAATGTTTGTAATCACTTTCCCTGCATGTGTTAATTTATTTTATCATTACTTTTGGTGTATTGTCATCTACTATAGTATCTTATTGTTGCTGCCATCTGTATTGATATATTCTGCTTACTGCCTCATGACAAGATAGGTCTCTCTGGTTTCTGACTTCTGAAATAGCTGATAGTCAGAAATATAATTGCAACTGCCATTATTTTAGAGTTCAGGTTACCTGCAGTAATGTGCACTTTCCTGATATAACAATTCTTGGAGATCAAGAATGAGAGAAGTAGCTGTCTCAGAAACATGCACACACAGACGCCCCCACCGCAAACCTATAAAATTCAACAGATGCTTTAATAGCACCTGAATAAAAATGCTGCATTGCAATCTCTGTTGTACCACTGGCTGAAAGTAATATAAACAAATAAAATAAGTTAAACATCTGTTGAGCAAGGCTTCTGGATATTTAAAAAAAACATTCTAACAACTGTCATGGTAGAAGGTAGCCACAATTGCAGGCAAACCCATACTGCAACTGCCACATTCATTGCTTTATCACAGAAAATGAAAGTACTACACTATCCCCAACACAGTGACCAAAACATAGGAGCTAAAGGAAGTAAGAACATTGGGGATGGTTAGAAAGAAGAAGATAGATAGACAGTCAGGCAGATAGATAGGTTTCTGAATGCAAAATTCACAGCTATCACAGATAGGTTCGTAAGTTCACATGATGTTACTAGGCTAATGACCCTAGGGCCTTTACAAGCCTAGCCATGGTATACCTATATTCTGTAAATGACCTTGTTAGATGGCCATTATTTGCAGAGCAAGTCTAAGATCAGCAAAGACTGCTCCTTTCCATGACAGACATAGATGCCACCCCTGGGGTGACTTTAGAGTCTCCCATCCAGTTGTCTAGGTTGCACTTAAATATGATCATAAAAGCCTAATAACAAAACAGGGACCAGATACAACACTGCAACAACTTTTACAGTACCCAGCATTATTCATTCAATCAGGTTAGTAGCTTGAAGCATCTGTTTTCAGGGGCTATCTGTTATCTGTAGTCTGTTTAAATAACTTCAATATTAAACAACAAGTAAATGAAGGTAGTGGAACTCAAACCCAAGATTACGAATACATGTTATGCAGTTAATTGACTTAGCAACTATAACTTATAGCCATCGTCTAGATGGTGTAGTTTGTAATGCGTGATGTGTGGATTTGCATGATGTGACAGCAAGATGAATTGTTAGTTTTGGGGACGAGCACTCAAAGTCCATAATTTGCCTGTGCCATACATAGAAAGCTCGGTAACACAAAGATCTTTCCCAGAGCCATCTACACAGAGCATTACAAGGATGCATGTTTTTGTATATTTATTTATACATTTGTAAATAAGATCTTCTGGGCATATACGCTTCTTTTCTGACCTGATCCAGGAACACCAGTTTATGTAAGTGACTTACTACAAGCTATACTATATGCAATGAAAGACTACGCAAATCAGTGTAAAACTGCACCATTATTATTTCATAGATATCTTAAAAAGTTACGTTTTAATTCAAAGCTTTGGTATAAAACTATAGCCTATGCATGTATGCCAGGAAATTCTACTTGACAAAATCACCCTACAACTCCATTATGATCAGATCTCTTGCTAGGGGCATTGCTGTCTGGCAAAGAATACCAGAAACTTTCAAAGTTGTTTGAACTTCACTCTGCCAGAAAAATGTGTGGCAGGATGAAATGTCTAACAGTTTCTAAAGCTCTTTGGTTTTCAAAGGGATACTGATTCTGCCTGCTGTCTCTTTGATAGCGCCAAAGTATTTTATCATCTTTCAAAGGCTTTTTTTATGGGAAGTATATGGGAGTGGACAAAGCTCCATTCACTACACAGAATTAGTATGTTTTCTGATCATAACCAGTTATGTTCTTGATGCAGATGCAAAGATTCACTTCTCATGCTTTGCTCCAGAGGTGAATTTTTGCATCCATATCTCAAGCATATAATATCTTGAGACCCAGTAATAATTCTCTACATATACATTCTAGATAAGATGGAAGGTCTTAGGTACAGTGACACCCTGCCACAGCAAGGCTGGTCATATTAAATCATATGTACAAAGGACACCATAGCAGGACTTGGGAATTAGATGATTACATAAACTGGTTAGTTTAGTTCCCAAAATCTGGAAATGTCTTATCTCATACCACTTCATAAAGGAGGAACCTGTGCAGACATCTCTAAATGCAGACCAATTGCAATTTTATCTCCACTATCCAAAATTCTTGAACAAATGTATCCATTCCCAGCTCATAAACTACCTTATGTCTAACACTCTTCTCACTAATCCCCAACATGGCTTCCAACCCAACACCAGTACTACGACAACTCTTTTAAGTTTTACAGATGCCAGTAACCAATTCAGAAATAATGGTCAACTAGACTCCTAAATATTCCAAGACATGTCAAAAGCATTTGACACCGTCTCCAATCAAAAACTACTAAATGACCTATCTCTTAAACTAAGCAATTTGGCCCTCACTTGGTTTCACAACTACTCAACAGACTGAAAGCAAGCTGTAAAGTGAGCTCTCCTCACTGTTACCTGTTGCATTAGTAGTACCAAAGGGCTCTATCCTTGGTCCACTTCTATTTAGCATCTTTACCAACAAACTGCATACTGCTACAAACCTGCCACAATCATACAATATGCAGATGACTCCACACTCATCTGTGCAGCCCCCTCACACTCTAAACTACAAGAAGTAACCCAGCTTTCTTTCACAGAGGTAGCATCATGGCTGTCTGACTCCCAGTTAATACTAAATCATAAAAAAAAACTAAACTCATGCCTTTCTCTAATAACAAAACTCAAGGCCTACAATCCCCCTTCCAAATATTTTCTTCTGATAATACTAAAATACAACCTGTATAACACACTAAGCTACTTGGTGTCACAATAGATAAAAACATGACATTTGACAAGCATCTAGCTTTAACCATAAAAAAGTTCACATTAAACTAGGCTCTCTATACAGAATTAAACCATACCTCACTGACCCCGCAAGACAATCTATTGCCAGATCCCATCTACGTTCTACCCTTTTATATGCCTCTGCTACTTTCACTAACTTGAACAATCTAATCTGTCAAAACTAGAAGCTTGGTGTTATAAGATTGCCAAATCTGCCACTAATTCCCCATATAGATCCCATCACTGTATTACCTTATGCCAACTAAACTGGCTTGAGTTACCCAATCTCCTAACATACTCTCAACTAACAATTGCCTATGGCATAGTATACCAACCAGAAAAATGTCCAGCACTCTGCAACTTACTTCAACCTCAGACTATTAAAGACAATGGAGATCTTCTGACAAATTTATATTACAAGTCACAAAAGCTAACAACTACTATGGAAATTCTCTCAATTCTAAGCAAATCTCCAGAACTTGGAAATTAACCCCCCAGAACATGTTAACCCTCTCCAACCCCTCATAATTCAAAATACTTCTCAAGATCCACCTGTCTAACTCCTGGCTAAGCAATGTCCCTCTCCACAAGACCTTACTTCTGTATACAGTCTCTAAGTAATATACTTGAAGGAAATCTTGTAAATATGACTTTTGTAAATAATGAATCAGCAATATGTATTCTCATCTACCTTAGAATACAGTGTGTATGTTTCCTCTGCATAACTCATGTTTTCATTGAATTTGTAACAACTGTCTGAACTCTACTAACATTTTTTATACTTTGTTATTTAACAAATGAATGTATTTCTTTGTATATTGTTGCTGTAACATGTGAAGACAGAAGGACTATAGTCTGGTGGTACAGTCTAATGTTTCACTATTATTTGTCTTTGTGGATGATACCCTCAGTATTGCTTTAGGCTGAAGGACTATAGTCTTGGGGTACACTGCACTGCTAAAGAAGGTGCGTAATCTGCCGTTCCACTATGATTTGTCTTCATGGGTGATACCCTCATTATTGCTTTAAATGAGAAATGTAAATCCTGTGCTGAATGAGGCAGTGATGTAGAACGGCACTCATGTCACACACAACACAATATGAAAGAGTGGATATTTCAGAGTCTGTGTAAAATTGCTTCCTTGGGCCATTTTCGGTTTGTCATTATAAAGAAATGGCAAATAAACCTCTGGTTTTGTCTCTGTTTATTAGTTTCAAGCATTTTTTCTGATTCCTCACTTTCATTGTGGACAAACTTCCATGAAACTGCCCGATTGTCTAAGAATTCCAACAAAGATTTCCTTTTTATAGTTAAAGTATAACACAAATACTGCCAGTCTTTCCCTGACATGTACTTTTTCTGAATGTTTTTTTGCTTTCAGAAATTTATCTTTAGAAATACTAAGCTAGTGCCAGATACTCAGTCTATTTTATCTGAGTTAGTGTGGCAATACCTTTGAAGCCTGTCAGACACAAACTAATTCTGACAGAAATTTAATAATGCACGAAACAAAGTTAAACATGACGCAAAATAACTTACTAAATTAAAATAATTTATAATAGATGCAATGTGCATTTAAGCTTTTCTAATAACCTGACAAACAGGATACTTTCAAAATATGTCCTTAGTATTATATACCATAGCAGGAAAAGCAGTTGTTTCCACAGGGGTGACAATGGGTGATGCCCACAACTGACCTTTTGGTATAATGTCAGAGTTTCACCTGATGATTGTCATGGTCTCCCTGGGGAATGGTGCCACAGGAGCTTCCTTAGACATGACCCAGATTCTGTAGGAGCTGACAATTTTAAAACCCTGATCTAGCTGTAATAGCTGACTCCTGCAGATCCTGTAACAAACATGTAATATAAATGAATGGAGTGGGACACCAGAAAAGAGCATGGCTGCAGTGTTCTGCAGCCAGATGAAGTCAACCTCTGTTAGCACAAGGAAACGTGTATTACAGTAGCTGAAAGAGAAAGTCACAAGGGCACCATAGACAAATCCTGTGATGAATAATGCTCATGATCATGGTAGTAGTCATAAGGTGATGGTGACATGTCATGACAACAGCAGAAATATGAAAAATAATTGTCACCTGGCTGTCAGGAATCACAACTATACCTCACAATGTTCAATTGATTGTCCATGTAAAACATGAAGACTAGAAAGGAAGGAAATGGAGGTATATAAAGACTGATATACACAAATATCATGACTGTCTTTGCTGACTTGAGTCTCAGATGTTATATTGGCTTATTAAGGTCATTATCCATGTATTCACCAAAGGTAGGGACATGAAGGCACATACAAATGGTGACATCTTGGCACTGTAGCAGCTGTACGTTTGTTGTGCAAGGAATGCTGTATCATGACCTACAGAGTTGTAATATAGTTGGTGAAGCAAAGTATGGTTCTTGTGCAAGGAATCCTTTAGCGTGACCTACAGGATAGTAATATGGAGAATGAAGTACAATATGCAGGAAATCCATTACCCTGACCTACAGGGTGGCAGTATTGTGGGTGAAACATAGTATGGCTGTTGTGCAAGGACTGTTTCCTAGTATCTTATGGGATGGTAGTACAGAGGGAGATGAGCAGCAAGTTAGTGCAAAACATCTAGCTTCAGGCACAGAATGAAACATATAAGAAAATACTATAATATGAGAACTGTTATTTTGTTTTACTCGGTCATGTAATGTAACCACATTTTATTTTTACAGTCCTCAAAATCTCTTTCCATTCTTTTATATAATCCTTGATTTAAAGAGCAACATTACATAAAATATTGTTAAGGCAGGGTTGAACTTGTGATGTGTTTTTTATTTTTGTCATCGGCAGTGAATCTCTGAAACAGAAGTATTCAGTATGTAAGACCACCTGAGGGAAGATGTATGATTTAGCATGAATAAAGATGCTGTTCTTTGCTAACAATATTCATAAACAAGTCTTTTTGATTTTACAAACTGATGCTTTAAATGCAGTTTTATACTACTTGTGACCTTTAGTGATATAACCCCAGAACACCACCCCTTTCCTATCAAGTTTAGGCTTTGCCTGTATGACAAAAATAAGCTAACCTTCTAGACTAACCCACTACCTCAGTGAATAAGGGAAAAACCTAGAAAAATATTTCTGAGAAACAGGAACGTCCTTTTAATTTCCTAGATGATCATTCTTTTTTGGTTAGAGGGCTCTTACTGCCGTCTGCCCAGGGTCAATATTGTATGAATTCTAGTTTTGCTAGAGGTATGGTTAGGTGCATTTCAGGCATACTAATATCAAGCTGTTGAAATGCTTTTTCTCATCACAAGATCATCTGGGTACTGTAAAAAGATATTTTCCACTGAAGTAAATCTGTTTTATCCACTTTTCTTTTGCTCCTTGAAGTGTACTTGTGTGTGGTTCCAACTCATGCTACTGAACTCTCTTTTTTTAATTGTTGTCTCTCTTTTATATGACTTATACCTGTGATAGCCACCTGCAGTCAACCTTTTTATGGTTTGACTAATGACTAGTCTGGCTAGATCCACAGTGTCAAAAAGAGTGAACAATTGTCACATTTCTTATCACCAGTGAAACAGAATGTCATATTACCTTGGGGAAGTAATATAAATAGATAATAATAAATATAATAAAATAAAATAATAAATAAAATAGTATAATAAATGGCTGTCCTAACATATATGTCTGTATTATCTGTAAGGGGGAATATGTGCCTTTAGTTCTAAGGAGACTGATCTGTGCCAAGATCCCACCAGGGAGGACCTCACATTGGGGGTGCTGTACTGGTCACCCATATTGGTAAACACATGATGGACTATGTTGGTTTTCTGTGTGGGGATGTCATGGCACTGCTGCAGGGCATTTTAGGTAAGGACATGGACCATCCTTTGGGCAAGTGAGTCACATCACGACTAAGCAAGACAGTGTGTACATATTACAGTTCCCTAACATGTTTGTCTGTTGTCTGTACAGATGCCTTGCATGACTCTCTTCCTGCGCCATGCTGGAAGTAACTGCAACACTTACTTGCACGTGGGACAAGTAGCATGTAGTGCCAAATGGTGTCCCCAGATGCCATGATAGGAGTTAACATGGATACAACCACTGACACTATCATACACCTAATAACACTGGACAAAAGACTGTTACTTTTGCTCAAGGCCAGATCATGCCTATTGACTGCAACTGGCGGAGCCCATTGACTGCTACACTGTGCAATGGATGTCGGACATATGTCTCACTCCACCAACCATGACCTGAAAAGGTGTATGACAATATTAGGCAAGCAGGCCTTGCTGGAAACTGTGATCATCATGTACAGAATGCTATGTCAGCTGGTGGATAGGCAAGTGTCTGTCATACTTTGGGAAGATAGCATTGGGAGACCTGTGCTGTAATGATGCCAGTCACCAGTGGGGCTCACCATCTTCCATTATTGACATACCCTGTCTACCTATTCCTTCTCTGCAGTCACAGCTACTGTCAGTGACCTCTGACTGAGTACATTAGCAGATAATTGCATATTGGGAGCTGTCACAGACTCCCACACAGACCCAACAGTTATCCAGGATGGCCTGATACACAGTTAGTCTTTGTCAGTGGCTCAAGATACTCAAGATACAACCAACTGCAAACAATTTGCACAATACTGTCCTCTGGGAAATCATCTACTCCTGCAAAATATTGTAGTGTCCACACACCACACACAGTTGAGTCATTACATGTGGCTTTATGGACAGAGATAGTAATGTAGCTTTTGACTCGCACTGGTTGGTGAAATGTGGGGATGCATTCAGTGTTGTACAAGTTACACTGACAGGTTTTGGATGTAAATCCCAAACTGTCACTGCTATACTGAATGTGGCAGTCATCACAGCTATCATTGTGTGCAGTGGTGCCCTTGTTATGCCACTGCACAGGCATATCTTCCAACTGTAGCAGCCACACAGGTTCCGTGGTACACCAATATACAGCATAAATAACCTGTCCTATGGAGTCCATGTCACAACCGTACATGTCTAGTCTGTCTCCTAAATGCTTTGGAGAGGATGGGTATGGCTCCACACAGGGAGGCATCAGATCCCACTGTGTACCTCCCATGTATCCATGACAGGACTAACACATCTCACCTGTTCTACATGCCTACAACATCACTGTGGTATACATAGTACATGCTGAAGAGACAGGTATGTAACACAGACAGTGCACCATACATGAAATAGCCCCCCCCCCCCCATGCATGTGAAGCATACATCTGCTGTGACACAGCATGCCCAGGTTACAAAATGGGATGTAGAACATGACAATCATAGTGGGTGTCAGGCAACTGTCTGTACAGGACACAGGATACTTGTAGATGGGTCATCTCTGTCACCACAGTTTCTAGATGCATGAGTTCCCAAAATCCTGGTAACAATTATCAAGGGTAGCAGACCTGTTCACAGATTAGGAATGCATGAGTACACTGAATGCTGCCATTGTCCTTGTTAGCCAGTTATACACATATGAATCTATGGAGCCATGCACTTATAGTACTGTACCTTGCTGAAGACATATTTCAGCTGTGCTTACATGCCATGCTGTGCTGCTTTATTGCTGCTGTGTATCCATAGGTTACCCTAACAGTCTCCTGAAACAGAAACATAAAACAGGTCCATGACATACCTGCAATTGTGTAACTATACAGCCATTACAACATCATACAATATAAAGTACACAGGAGTATGTGGCGTACTCATGACAAATGCCAGCATACAGTAGCTGTCATTAACCACTACAAATGTCATGACAAAACAACAGTACATTACACAAGTACATGTTAACTAATATAGTCACCCTGTGCAACAGATACATAGCTTCATTTCCCTGCATCGATGGTGAGGATGACAGGGATGTGACACAGGTATCACTTGCACAGGGTGTTGTGTGGGGGCGCAGGAGGCTTAGGCTGACCCAAACAGTTGACAATATGTGTGTGAGCCAGGAAGGGAAGCAGGTAAGATGGACCATGGAAAGGTGCCGCGTGTGTCAGCAGGTGATCTGCATTTGACAGTGGTGTGTGAGTACATGCATGTACACAGCCAAGCTCAGTGCTAGTCCTACATGTGTGTATGTTGGACAGCTTTGGACCATATGTGGTAGAGTTGACAGTTCACCATCTCTGGTCCTGGACATGGGAACTGGTTCTGTCAGGCATTTCACTAACAGTTTCATACCCAAGGTCAGAAGTGGTACTAGTACCTGACGGCGACTGCTGTCTGCTGGGACTGTGTCCCCCATGGGAACACCCAGGGCTATGAGCCCATGGCCTGCCATGTCATGGTGTGGACAGCACACTCCTCTCTGTAGTGCTAGATATACTGCCACTATGGGAGCATGATTGTGCACAGCCATGTGGACTCTCAGCAGATTGGGTTGCTGACCTATGTCCATGAGTCTATGCTCAGCTCCAACCACGTATTCCAGCACAGACAATGTGTGATCCAAGACAGGCACTGTCTGGGCCAACCTTCTGTCCACTGCATCAGTCAACCAATCCAGGATCCCTAATGCGGTAAGAGACAGTCACAGATGTCAAACTGTGCTGCATCCATAACCTTAAGCATACATCTGGTGTTCCATTCAGAACATGCCAGTGCCTCCATGATGGCCCGAGGCATGTGCTGAGTGACCTGTGATGTGCCATCTGCAACATGTGGTGGATGGACAGCAGGACTCCTACAAGCACCCCAGTCAATCTGCCTGTGTGGGACCTTGCCATATCTCTGGCTATGGCCAATGTCTACACTCACTGGAGCCAGTTGTCACACTTTCCTGTTCAATGTCCCCATCCTCTGACTGTCCAATAACTGTGGCCTCCAGGGACTGGGTATGTGTGGGAATACTGACTCTGTACAGTGACAATGGAGGCAGAAGAGAGATGTCTAATTCTGGGACAGATTCAGCCCCCAACACCCCCCACTTGTGCCTCAGTGTGGTCACCATCATCATCAGATTCCAGAGACATTGACATCAACTTATGTAGGGAACAGACACCAACCCCCCCCCCCCCGGTCACCTGTGATAAGAAAGAAAAAAGCGTTACATGAATACCTGCACTATTGTGTACAAAAAATACACCAATACTCATAATAACAAAGACCCACAACTTGATTAGTGGTCAGACTTTTTTCTTCTCCTCTTTCATCCAAAATAGACTTACCCAGAACAAAATACACATTCAACTCAAAACCTTTATAACAATCACTTCAAGTAACTCAAGTACAACATGACCAGTAAAATGTACATTTTAATTGAGCAGTATTACACTGTATTTCATAAAACAACACATAAAAACTTAATACAGCTATCTTAATAAATGTGTTGAAATACATGTTTCACTGCCTAATTTAATGTCCTTCCAACCTTTTGTGTTTTAACAGCCATTTTACAGTCAATGCCTCATTTAAACCAGGAAGCTTATCTTTTCTTAACTGTCACTGCCAATGTGTCTCTATTTGTTCAACTACACTCCTGTGATTACCCCCTCCAAGTTCCTTATGTACCCATTCCAGAATGGTACATAAAAACATTCTTCCCTGTTTACACACAAAAGTATGTTTAAATAGGGTATTATTTTGGCCCTTAACTGTAATAGAATATAAATGTTCCTTAACAAAACAGTGTCATGCTTACCAGGAGCAGGACCACAGTCTTGGCCAATACCTGATGGACCTGTGAAAAGTTGAGGGTGTAGTAATGTCAGTACCAATGCACGTTGCTGCACAACAAGGTAATACATCCATATATCTCACATTTATAGTAGTTACTGTGTTGCTTGATGCACTGGTCACATTCTGAGTATGAGAGTACAACTGAGGTAAAACCCTCACCCCCCAAAAAAAAAAATAAAGACCTGACGCCCACGTAAATGTATGTACAGCTTGACACTCTGACTGCTACAGTATTACAGTGATGATCACAATAAGTCTACTTGCATGCTCTTCTGCTGTGGAAACCCACTTCCACAATTTATGGTGTGATGGATGCCTGGGAGCTGTCATGTGTACCTAGGTTTGCCAGGAATTCCTCAGTGGCCAAGAGTGGTTGTTCTGGCTACGTCTGCTGCCCTTCATCATGCAGCATTGATCTTGCCCATTGCACAGTGTCAAACCTGCTCATATGTGTTTTTCATATGCTTTGGAAAAAACAAAGTACCCATAAACTACCACATAGGTGGTAGTCCCCTAAATACAGAAAACGTAATAAGGGATCTGGGGACCCAAGTAGATAGTAATCTCACTTTTGATAATCACATTGCCAAAGTGGTTAGAAAATCCTTCTCTGTGGCCCACCTAATCACAAAAGGGTTTGCATCCAGATCAAAAGAGGTCATTGTGCCCCTCTACTCATCACTCATCAGACCCATCTTATACAATGCCCCATTTGGGATGTTCCTTACAAGACACCTGCAAAAGCTGGAAAGACCACAGAAGTACTTCATGAGGATCAATGGCCTCAAACAAATGCCCTATGCAGCTCAACTGAAGAAATTCCAGTTGTACTTGGTTGCATACCACCCGCTCAGATGTGATCTCTGCCTGACATACAAGGCCATGTCCAACCCAAAATTGATGGACATGCTCCACCTAAAGAAAACCTTATCCCCTCAAGCCACATGCCCTAGGGATCTAAACCTCACCACAACAATAAATAGGATGTGCTGGAAGGATAGATTCCTGTCCCAGAGACTTCCCATGCTTTGAAATAAGATTCCAATCTACATTAGGCAGAGCTCCTCGCTAACACTCTTCAAAAGAAACCTTGACGAGTGGATGGGAAACAGAAAGTTTACCTCGAGGATCACTTCAGTGGCTCTGCTGGACAGAGGCACAGGGAACTAATTTAAGGGGACGGCGAAAGCCAACACATTCTGGCTAGGCTTATAAATGCCTTTGGGCAGATAGACTAGTACCCACCTATGAATCTATGAACCTATGTCCTGCCCTGATGGCCCATGTCATTCACATCATAGACAAGGTCTGCCCACAATGCAGCCTACTGTTTCCTGTTTTGCCTCCCTCTGGACAGTAGGATGTGATGATGTTGCCTTAGTCCTTCCAGTATAATTTCATTTTCTACATCAGAGAAGGGTGCATGGTGTCTATGTTACATGATTCCTGAATGACAACAAAAGGGGAACACATTACAGGATCACATACATGGAAGTACAGTATGTAGAGATATAGCAAGGACAAAATGTCTGGCAGTACTCACTGCTTGCTCACACATGTCATACTCCACAGTGTGCACGCAACTGAGATAGTAGCAATAGTCAGGTATCCTATGTGTGCCATGACAGATACTGCTGTATGATCATACACCCAACACTTGATTCTACTGTGGTGTGTCCCTATGGGCAACCCCTAGATAATATGTCATAGGAACAGTGCCACACAATTAGCAGTGTGCTATTACAACCACTATAAAGGGACAGTCCAACTAGACTAGTGTGCCACAATGATAATAGACAATCCACCCTTGATGTATTGCACATCCTGTGTAGGTGTAAGACAGCAGGAGATCAATGACATGTCATTATCACAGGTCTACATCAGGCTTAATGCAGTAATCCATATTCCCCATTAGTCTATTCACTCATCTGCATCTTGTTGCACACAAAATCAGTTACATACCTGATGGAGTGCAGTACTCCTCTGTTGGCATGTGGTGATAGTAAGGTTTTCACAAAGCTGTGTTCTGTGTGAGGAAATGCTCATACAGACTGGTTCCCCATAGCCAGCTCTTACATTTTAAACATACTTCTCATCAGCAGGTGATTGCCCCTAAACCAATCTGTGGGTCTGAAATGCTAATTGCAGCTAACATAGCTGATTTGCACTATCATCAGCCAATGACATGCAGCCACGGTACAATATATGAGTCCTTCATGTACATTAGGGCCCCTTTCTGATATATTGTGCTGGACAGTACTGGGGTGAGGTGACTACATCATCACAGAGAGTAGGTCTGCAGCAGATGCCTTACCATAGAGATGTATGTGTTACAGACTGCAGCTGCTGCTGCAGGTAATAGACATAGGCAGACAGTATGAACACTTTGGAGGGAAATAACCTGTAGGAGTAACTGTGGGAGCTGTGTCAGCCTTGTTGTAGAGGCAGAGCCAGAGTGAGGCTACCGTTTTCACACCAAATAAGGCACATGTTTAAGGTAAGTGTGTTAGGCAACGGTATCACTAACACAGTACTAGGTAACATGTTAGTGTGTCCTTGGGTAAGATGGGGTATAAATATAAGAATATGTCTACCATTTGGGCAACTGCCAGGCCATGTATTACAGTCTGGTAGTAATTTGCAGTGTGTATGAGGTCAGGCCTTGTTACATGCAGGGATTTCCAATGTGTATGTTAGCTGTGCAGCTATGATAATATGCACAGTGACTTTGGAAGGATTGTGTGTTGAACTCTGATATTAGTGGCCCTCATTTGCAGTACCTGCATTGACATTCTGTGTGAATGCATATTAATGCATGATGTGACACTATATGCACATATAGTTTTGCTATAGGGATATGTAAAGTGTGTTCCAACCTGCAGGCCTATGACCTCCATTCGTGAAAAGCAGACATGTCATTTGAAATGCACTGTATGGATAAAGAGTGCATGACTCAGTCATTAATTGCTGCCTTCACAATAGTGTACATCCACTTCTACACACCACTGGATTTGAACCCTGGACTACGTGTGGTAAAATGTACTGCTTGCAAGGCAATTAATAGACTGAGCTACTGAGTCACTGCTACAGCCACTGTATTTGCAAGATATATGTGCACACATACAGGCTGTAACATATATTTTCTACATCCAACAGTATGTGCATGGCTTTATATGGATGTATGTGTGCTCCAGGGTCCCAGTTGAAGAAGTATTTTGCCATTAATGCCTTAGCAGGTGTCTTTCTACATGTTGCTGCTGAAGGGCTCATTTACCTGCTAGCACAGGCCTCACTTAACTTCATTATTATGTCTTTGGCTTTCTAGTGGTGTACTATTGCACCAGGGTTCAAGGTACACTCACATTTTTAATATTTTACAATCTTATGTATTGTCAAGGTGTTATGATAGTTTTACCTTTCCACTGCTAGAATGATCTATGTAATAAGAAGTGTTGTCGTTAATCTGAATAAATAATGATCTTCTAGTAGGTCGTACTCAGTGCTTTAATTGGAAATGTATGTTACCACTGTAAGCAGATATTCACTTGTGCTCTATCACCATAACACTCTTACTTTTTCCACATCTTGCCTCTAAGCCAGATCTCTCCCTTCTCCCCACCTATATCCATACTTACCCCCTTACCACTCCCTACCTTCCCCTAGTAATTTTTCTACCTACTCCTATTTTCCATCTACTATTATGTCTCTCCCTTTACAGTTCCCGTTACTCTCAACTGCGCAGACCCATCAACAAAATCCACTCCTGATAAGGAAGTCCACCCTACACCTATCAGAAAGGAACAATTAAATCCTGCAACAGGAATTTTTTAGCCAAGCAGCAGTGTATGCTTCTTTATTTTAACTGATAACATAGCCGATTATTACTATCTGTTAAGCAAGTCTTTTTGCGTGCACACATCACGGTCGCTAGCTCCCTCTTAATCCCACCCCATATTCTGGTCCATACACTATGTTTATCTGCTATCTATTCTACCCAATCTAACAGGACTTAGTATTCAACATCCAAAGTAGTCCTGGTTTTCTTTATTAAAATGAAGGGCAACATTGAACAGGCCTCAAAGCACAGATAACTTACCTACCTGTATAATATGTGGCTGATTGTTTTTCATAACTCTGCTGCCTACTGCCTCATGGTTCAACCTGCTCTATTCACCCTGCAGGCTCATACTGCTCCCCTACCCTACCCCCAATTCTCCCCCACCCCCACCACTTGTAGATTAATACTTAACCAAAACCACACCTGCAACCCATCAACCAATCCAACCCAGTCCGTCACACTGCTCCATCTAAGACAGCCGCTTCCCTCACGTTCACATCACCCCTCAACCCATAATACACACACTACAACCAGTAGCACTACCCATACAAGAACCTCTCGAGTATGACATCCCTAAAAATGACTCTACTCCTACTCCCTATTCTCTCCTACTATGACTATACAACCTCTCCTCATACGAGACTTCTCTGAAACACACTATTCCTCCTCCATGTCATACCACAACCTTTACACCACCTCATAATATGCAGCTAGTACACATCGCCCCAACCCTCTTCCACACCACTAATATAGACTTTCACACACTCAAATTTCTGTCACAGCTAATTCTGCAATTTCTCTTAAATTCTCAAAGCACCTGTACAAACTCTCCAAACTCCTTTATCACTTAACCAAACAATTAAAACTAATGGGTGACATCCATCCCAATCCAGGTCCCCTCACTCACCCATAAATCACTACCCAACCCATCTCAACCTCACCTTACACTACTTCACCAAAGAAAAAAAATCATCTCTTTTCCTTCTCAACATAAAACCCACAATCTACATGCAGTACTATCCCACTATTCCCCAGATATAGTTACAGTAACAGAAACATTGCTAAAACTAGAAATCAACAATAATGAAATCACTCCCCCAGGCTACAATATCTTACGGAAAGATAGAATAAGCAAAAAAGGAGGTGGTGTCGCTATCTTATACAAAGACCATCTATCACTTAACATCCTCAACACCACCACCCCAGACCTAGCAAATGCTGAGCTACCTCTGACCAAATTAACGATTAACTTCAACAAACATCTAAATATACTAGATGGATGCATTCCACCAGGCAACAATATTGCTGTTCTGGAAAACCTGCTTCAATGGTGTACCACATCTCTCCCCCAAGAGATTATCCTAATAAGAGACTTTAATATTGATTAGCTTCTGTGTTGCTCTCCCACTACACATATTAACCTGTACGGCTTTACCCAAGTCATCACATCTCCCACCAGGACTGGTAAAACATCTAAATGCGAATCCATATTAGACTAGATTCTATTTAATTATCTCCAACTATCATTCCACTCAGGCTGCCTTCCTGACAGTCTGAGTGACCACTGCCCAACTTTTCTTCTAAGAGATCACAGCCATCCACCACATCAAACCACCTTCTGTACAATTAGAAACAAAAAATATTTTCATCCTAACAATTTTATCTCTACCCTTAAAAATTGTTCCTGGGAACACCTCAAACAACTGCCCTTGGATGAGGCAGTACTCTCCTTCAACAACACCTTCCTTGATATTCTCAACACCCATTCCCCTCCTAGAAAAATTAGAATCAAATCCAATTACACACCCTGGTTAACCAAGGAAACCAGATCCATACTCAAAGCCAGGGACAAGGCCTGGTTGCAGTTCCATAAGAACAAAACCAGCACTACTAAACAGCATTTCCTTGAACTTAGAAACAAAGCTAAAAAATCAATTAAAGCTGACAAATCCAACTACTACCACAACATTCAAACCAAACAACAAAATAACCCAAAAAAATTATGGGCTGCAGTTAACAACCTAGTGCAACTTGGTAAAACTACTACCCCCACTCCAACAACAGCTAACAGCTGTGGGAATGTGGCCACCCAATTCAACACTTAGTTCACAGAATCCATTCAAACCCTTGCCAGCAACCAAACTAACTCTAACCCTACCCTCTCTGAATCAAACCAAAACACCCCCCACAAAATAATATAAACCATTTCAAGTCAACCCCAGTCCCCACACACTATATCAAAAAACTACTGAAAAAACTAAAACCAACCACCTTAGCTAATGATAATCTCCCTGCAGATTTTCTGCAAATTGCCTCAGATGCAATCTCCTACCCAATAACCATACTCATAAACAGATCACTAACCGAAGCTTATGTCCCCACTATATGGAAAATCTTTCACATTTTGCCTCTCTACAAAGGCGGTAGTGCCTGTGACCTTACTATCACCCCATTGCCATCCTTCCCCCGTATAAAATCCTGGAAAGAGTAGTACAGTCCCAACTCATAGAATACCTCCTATCTCACAATCTCATATCCCACACAGAACATGGCTTTCACCCTGCACATAGCACCACCACAGCCCTATTATCCTTCACAAACATAGTTAATCAGCACAGAACCAATTCCCAAATTGTAACAGCCATTTTCCTAGACCTGTCAAAGGCCTTTGACATGGTCAACCACACCAAACATATTAATGTCCTCATCTACCATAACCTTAGCAATACTGCCATAGACTGGTTTCACAGCTACTTAACAGACTGACAACAAGCTGCCCATTGGCAACAATCCCTCTCACCCCTCCTCCCAGTTTCCATAGGGGTGCCACAAGGCTCCATGTATGGACCCCTATTATTCTCTCTCTTTACCAACCAACTTCACTCTGCCATTCTCCATGCCAGTATAATTCAATACGCTGATGGCTCTGCTTTGATCTGCTCTGCCTCCTCCCTCAGTGACCTTCAATCCATCACCCAAGACTCCTTCCTGTCTGTAGAAACCTGGTTAATAAACTCCCAGCTTATATTAAATCCCAGTAAAACAAAATGTATGCTCTTCTACCCCAGTAGAAATGATTCTTCCTCTTCAACCCTCCATATCTTCTCTAAAAACAAAACCATGATTACTCCTACTCCCTATGCCAAACTGCTAGGGGTTACAATTGACAATAACCTGAAAGTCAATCTCCATATAGACCAAACCATCAAGAAAGTTTACAAGAAACTCAACCTCCTATATAGAAATAACCAGTTTCTAACAAGCAGTACTAAAACGACAATCGCCAGGACACACCTTCTATCAACACTCCTATATGCATCCCCAGTTCTAATAAACCTCCACAAAACTGACCTTGCCAAGCTTGAAGCCTGCTACAATAAAATCTCTAAATTTGCTACCAATGCTTCCTACAAGTCACATTATTGCCTATCCCTCAGACAAATTGAATGGCTTGAACTCTCTTTGCTCCTTCAATTTAATCAACTAACTTTAGCTAATAAAATTGTCCAACACCCAGAAAAGACCCCTGCCCTCAAAGATATTATTCAACCATACTCTGCTTTTAGATCATTTCCCTCTAACAATAAACGTCTTCTCCAAGTCCCCAAACCAAAAAAATCAGCAGGTGAAGCTCTCTTCTGTAAATACATTTCCAAGCTTTGGAACTACTTGCCAATTTCACTAGTGACTACTTCCAGATCCAAACAGTATAAGAAGCTTCTAAAACTCACCTTGCTAACTCCTGGCTCTGCTCCTGTAACACCCCAGGATAAGCCACTCCCCCATCCCCCATCCCCCCTGCTCCTGAAATCACTCTTCTAACCTTACATGCTCTTCTATAGTGTACCACATCTGAAAACCTGAACTCTCATTTCTCTCTGTAAAATACTATCTGTGGTCCCCCAACTGTCAACCTGGACTCTCTTTTAATTGTTGTCTCTACTCAAATTATGTACATTGTTCATAACTACAATTTCAAAATATTAATGTACTACTTTAGTGTCTTATAGTTTTTGATGTACTTTATAAGTTTCAAGTTATGTTTTTTTTTAATATACTATGGGCCGAATTCATGATGGCTTGCATGCAGTCTAAGAGTAGAGTAAGACTCCATGCAGCCATCATGACCGACGAGCGATCCAGGGACAGCCTGTAGTGGTGTGTAAGAGAGCTCCTAAAATGGCTCTTACATGGACAGGGCCGGGATATGCAAATCACCTCAATCGCAGGCGAAAGGCATGCAAATGAGGTAGATTTGCAATTCAGGAAACCTGAACCTGTCCGAGTAAGGGCAGTGTTATTTGCAGAAATGTACTCAGTTGACAACTGAGTACCGTTCTGCAAATAGCAAAACGGAGCCATGACAACTCCAAATAAAGGTTGCATCCAGTGCAGGAAGCATGCCAATGGCCAAATATACGGCCATTGGAATGTTCCCTGATGCAAAATTAAAATAAAAATACATTTTTTTTCCGCCGATTTCCGATGTTTAAGTGTAGCACAGCACCATGCAAATGGGCTGCGCTTTAAAACCCAGAATACTAAAAACTAAAACTCACAAATGTGGATTTTATTGAAATTGTTAATGTACAATGCAAGGGAATGACAGGCTGAAGACAACATGGCCACCGAGTAGAGGTTGCTAAGGGTGGAAGCTCAGTCTAAGACATGTAACCAAGCATTAGTAGGCAATCCTATGTAAATGAGTGTTAGGATAGTAAATCGCTAGTTTACATAGCAAATGAGCACAGTCAGTGGAATGTAGGAGTAGGATATGGGGAGTAACAGAGGAGAAGATAGGTGACATCACGAGGGGGGTATGTATGAAAGAAGTGAAGCTCATTGGAGCAGAGTGGCATGTGTCCGCTGTCATCTAGACATCATGGAAAGAGGTGTGTCAACAGGTAGGCTAGGGAAAGCCAAGAAATGAAAGGTGCATGCCGTGGATAACACCAACGCTTCTTGCTGACCATGCATGCATGCGTGTGCGTGCCTGTAAACCCGAGTAAGACAGAGCACGAGCATGTAAGCGTGGGTGTGCGCGTTTAAGCCGGAGTAAGCATGTATAAGGCTGTTTAAAGAGTTGTAAGCGTGTTTGTGCTGGTGTGCGCGCATTTTAACCCAAATAAGCAAGGTTAAGGCCGTGTAAGCATGTGTGCGTGTGTGTAAGCTGCTGTGTGCGTGTTTGCGCTTGTGTGCTCGGCTCTCCCCCCTGAGGAAACAGAACGGAAAATGGAAGCACAACAAATAGTAAGAAGCTACCAGGGAGTACTAGCAGAGCTAGCAGGTGAAAACAATCAGAATCAGGCAATTACACAGGCAGTACACTAGCCCGCCCAGCCTAGCACTTAAAACTCTGCCAACAACAGTCCATTATGTTTCTCACAGCAGACACTGCAGTAAGCTAATAGAAGTGAAAACTGAAAAAGCTTTACTGAGACAAAGAAATGTTAGGGGCTGCCATTGCTGTTATAAGGCGACATATGCAACATGCTGAGGGTGGTGACAATGGGAATGCTGCTGGACAACCCACAGTGAGGAGATGGAGAAAAGTATACAGGCCCAGGGTAATAGTTTTTTTTTTCCTTTTTATTTCTAACTTCAATCTGTAACCTAACTGTATGCTGAACTTGTCAAATTTACTGTTTGTTTACATGTCTATTTGGAGCTTTTCTCCCCAGGCCTCCACTGAAAATGGGCCCACTCCGGCTCAGTGGACACTCCTGGCAAACAAATGTAAAATAAAATAAATAAAATAAAATACGTAGCCTAGGTGGGTATGACCCTAGCCCTGAGCAGTAACCTACCATCACCCACAGGGGCTACATGAGCTGGAGATAGTGGAGCGCTATAGAGTGGACAGAGATCTCATGCAGCAAATTGTTGAGCTGTGCAGGCCACGCCTCACACACAGAACCAACAGAGGGGAACCCATCCCAGTGGAAACCAAGGTATGTGTTGGCCTAAGAATACTAGCAACAGGTACCTTCCAGAGACCAACTGGTGATATGATGGGGATATCACAGGCATCAGCATCCAGGGAACTACACCATTTCCTGGATGCCATGTCAGCACATGTCGGTGATCATGTATATTTCCCCAATTCCCATGGGGTATTGGCCAGCAATATGTGTCTCTTCCAGCAAATAGTGGAATACCCTGAGGTAGTGGGTGCAATAGACTGCACGCACATATGCATCAAAGCACCAGCCGGCGAGCGGGGTAGGGTCTACTTCAACCGCAAGGGCTTCTCCTCCATCAACTGCCAGGTCATGTGTGATGCCCAGGGCATAATACTGAATGTGTGTGCAGGCTGCCCTGGAAGCTACCATGATTCTCATATCTAGCATCTGATGCAGCTGTACCAGACATTTGCCAATGGGGACATCCCACATGGTCACCTAGTGGGGGATGCTGGCTATGCACTGGAGCCGTGGCTGATGACACCCATCAGAAATGCACACACACCTGAACAGGAACGCCATAATGAGGCACACGCACAAACACGTAATGTAATAGAGCGTGTGTTTGGGCTGCTCAAGTCATGGTTCCAGTGCCTGGACACATCTGGTGGAGCCTTGCAGTACTCACCAACTACATGTACCCAAATTGTCATGGTATGTGCTATGCTACATAACATGATCCTGCGAAAACAGCTGCAGCAGGACCAGCATGGGCCTGGGCCAAACAGCCCCCCACCATTGCCAAGGCCATCACAGGCAGAGCGTGACTCGGAGGAGGAACAACCTGGGCCTGCCCCAGTAGGCAGAAGGAGGCATGCCCAGTATGCTCTGGCCTTGGCAAAGAGGCAACACATAGCACATACACTGGCTCAGTAGGAACTCTGGAAATGATACCTCTCTCCGACTCGCACATAAAGTAAAAGGGATGCCTAAGTTGACACTACCTGCTTCCAAACATGTGCAGGGAGTGTAGTTTGTGCATCCAACATAGGCAGCCTTGCAGCACCACCTAAGGCATGAATGCCATGTGTTAAGCAATATAAAGCAGTGCTAAACAGCAATTACCACCATGTAGTATATACAAACAAAATTGCACACACCAACTAGCACAACTGTGGTCAATGTTCATTAATATTGGCCAACGTCCAGCAATGGTGGTGAATATTGAGCAATGTCGGGCATAGCTGAACATAAGCCAACATGCTCATATTTGCTTAACAGGACCTTAAGCAGTCTGGTCTGCTCAGTATGAAAATATAAAGCAGTGATGGGCCTCGAACCTAGGATACTGTGCACTATAGCCAAAGTGCTGAACCACTAAACCATGACAGTATTGCAGTGGTCCACCTGTATGATGGAATGTTGATAAGTCTATGCAAAGTATTCCATGGAAACCCTGCAGGCACAGCATAATCCTTGTTGAGTTATGACACAAAAGTGAGCCCTGCAGTGAGAACAGAACCTGACTTCCAACACACACAGTATAAATGTTAATATTGGCCATGGTTGCACACATCAGCAAATGTAGTGAACCTCAGATAGCAACATACTGAAGAGTCACACTGGGCATGCTCACACACCAATAAATGAGACAAATGTCAGGCAACAAAACATGGAATGGCAGAACTGGGCATGCTCACACACTTAGGCCATGTCTGAGTACAGCAGTGGGCCACGCATATCTGGCAGTTGCATGTGTTAACCCAGGAACCTGTCACTATACAGCAATCCGCCCTGTGCACACAGTTATATGACAACAGACACATCTATAATATAGTGGAACCCTGTCATAATCAAATATGTTCTGCAGATACCGAAGTTGTTCATGGACACTGGTAAAGCAAAGATGATAAAGACCTGCAAAAAGTATCAGCAATAAACATTGTGCATCATGAACATTAGTATAGGTTCACAGGTCAATACTAGGCTATCTGCCCTAGGGCATGTACAAGCCTAGCCAGAGTGTGTTTGGCATCTGCAACCCTGTCAGATTACTACACTGTGTGTGTGAATAGTAGGTCACACAAGATAGCCCATGTACTTTAGGCTAGGGTGCCTCTGTCTAGCAGGGACACAGAAGATATTCCAGGGGTAAATATACAATCACCCATACAGTCGTCAAGATGTCTCCAGTAGGTGGTCAGTGGGTTGCTCTGCCTATGTGAAACTGGGATTACATTCTGTAGTGAGTGGAGCCTCTGGGATAAGAATCTGTCCCTCCACAATGTCCTGTTAACATCTGTGCTGAGGTATACATCCCTGGAGTGTGTAGCTCTAAGGGAGTTGGATATCCTGAGGTGGAGCATGTCCAGTAAGTCTGGTTTGGGTATATCTGTAAACAACAGGCACACATCATATCTGAGTAGGTGGTAAGTGACTGAGTAGAGCTGGAGTTACTGCATCTGAACTATGCAGGGCATCTGTTTGAGTCCCTAGATCTGCCTGGTGAGGACCTTCCATGGCCAGTACAGTTGCTACAGGTGTCAGGTAAGGTACACCCCAAATGTGGCATTGTAACCAAGCATGGATGTGATGAGTATAGGGGCACAATGACCTCACTCGATCTAGATGTGAAACCATAAGGGATAAGGTGGCCCACATAGAAGGTGTGTCCAAACACTCTGGCAACGTGAATGTTAAAGGCGACAATATGAACAAGTCATGTCCCCAAACCACTAACAATTCCTACTGTATGTAATGGAGTACTACCTATGTGGTAATGTGTGGGCATGTTGTTACTCCCAAAGGGGATGACTATGCAACTAATGGCATTTAGCTGTAGGCCATGGCTCAGGCACCAGTCATCCATTTCTGTGAGACCCTGATTGAGTATGCATGTGGCAGCTGGAGAGTTGATCATGGCACCCAGGTTTGCAGTCAAGTGCAAACATGTTCAGCAATATTCCCCCTGTGGTAGCCTGTACGTAAGACAAATATATACTGAACAAGAGAGATCCCAGGACCAAGCCATGTGGGATGCCATGTGTAACTAGTGTATAGTCAGACATGGCACCTGCAATTCTGACCATGTGGGTGCTATCCCTGATATAGGTATCAATCCATTGTGTGAGACATGTGTCCATATTGACGCTGGTGAGCCTATGCATAATGGCCCACTGGGTTATTGTGTTGAAGGTTTTTGCAAGGTTCAGGTTGGCTACGTGAACAGCCGTCCCTATGTTGATGGACCTGATAGCCATTTAAAGAATACAAACAGGTTCAAGAGGCAAGATCTGCCCACAACAATGCTGAAATGTGTAGGACACAGTGTCTGTAGGTTCCCGATGTCTATGTGTAGGAGTCCTATGACAATATGTTCCATAGCTTTGCAGAACAGGCTACATAGGCTTATAGGGCAATATTGTCTGTGGTCCATTGCGGCACCAACTCTGTGGAGTGGGACCACTGTCGCAGTACGCCATTCCTTGGGTACATATCCTGTGGTAACTCCGATATTGAACAGTGATGTAATGTGAGAGTTGTGTTTGTCATGATGCTTGTGTATGATGCAGGCTGGGACACCATCTGGTCACATTGATACTGTGATGTGCGCTGTGGGGAGGGCAGCACTCACCTGTTACTGTGTGATGTCAGGGAGGTTATACTCTGTTGGGATGGATAGTTGCTCCTTAGGGGGGATGGGTGGGAGACATCTGCACTGAACCTGTTTGCCAGGATGTAGGCAATGCCAGTGGGTTCAGGGTAGGTTTAGTCAGTATGCAGTAACCCACAGCATATCAGTGAGTGTCCACCCAGGTTCCTGACATAACTGAAGAAGGCCGTGTGATAGTCCTACATGTCATTTGCAACTGTCTGGTAGAAGCGGCCCTTAGAAAAGTCCATGAGTGATTGTAGCTGTCTGCTAGTACAGATCACAGATTCCTTCCCAGTCTGGGATTATGCTCTATCATGTAGTAGCGTCCTCCTGATGTTGTACAGCTTATTAATGGCTGGGGTCTACCAGACAGGTCCCCTGCCATTGTAGTAGTGGGTCCTGTTGTTATTTGGGATAGCACAATCCATGCAGTCCACTAGGTATCCATAGAATGTGTATGTAAAGGATGCAGCAGTGTGAGCCATATATGCCACTGTCTCAGGATCCCTGAAGGATACCACCCTGCTTTGGTGAAGTGAGATGTTGGCTCATGAGAAGTTCACCAAGATTACCCAGGATGGGTGTGTGGAGGGTATATGTATGTCTGGAGAGATACATGTATGTTCTGACCTCACCAATGAGGGGTATATTGCTGGTGTGGAACATAGAGTCCCCATGTTGGTGATGAGCAGGTCCAATATGTATTCCCCCTTGTGGCTGTGCTGACTGGTTGTGCCAAAGCATATGAGTACACAAATTGTAGTGACTGTTGGCTGAGGTTGTCAGGGCTTGAGTAGTATCCTCAGTCAATATTTGTGTATATGAAGTCACACAATATAATGGTGTTTGTGGAGACCTTCATATTCTCCATAGTTCCCACGATAGCCAAGTGTGGTAACTGAGTTTGGGAGTGTGTTCTTTAGCAGGCAACAAACTGAAAGGCAGCATTGCACAATGGTAGTTGTATATGTATGGTCTGTGATGCTTTGTGCAGTGCCACTAACCCGGAGGTGTGTGTAACTGTGATGTATAAGGATACTCCCCCTAGTTGTGTTGTCTGTTCCAAGTCTTGTTGTCAGACAGCATGGTATGAAACATAACCTGGTAGTGCTGGTGTGCATAAGCAAGCCTGAACCAGGCGTCTGTCAGTGCACAGATATTGCTCTCCTCCATACTGAGGAGAGTCCTGAGTGGCCACAATAGGAGGGTAACACAACTGTTGTTGAGCAGCATTGCCCTTAGTATCATTTAACCTGTAATGTCTATGGAGGTGGGTTTGTCTTCTGACCCCTGCTTACAAATGGCACTATGGTGGTAGCAAGAGCCTTAGCCAGCATACCAAAGTCCAAGGGTTACAGGTGCAAGCTGTCCATAGTGAAGCCATAGTGGCATGTTGAGCATGTCACCATACGCTGACAGACACCGTATCCCCTATGAATGAAACAAATTTGTTAGCCAGCTGTTAAATGTGATATGTGTGTCCGTATACTGTGACATCATAATTGGCAGATGTTAGATGCTAGACAAGGTCAAGGTCATACTGGCCTGGGCTACATGATCAGAGTGTACCTCCATGTATCATGTCATGTGGTCCAGGGAGTAACGTCTGAGGTTACACACACCAGCATGGACAATGATGGACAAGTCATGTACTTGCTTTGGAGTAACCTGACTGCCTGTGTTATGCGGCAGATCCTGGCACCCAACAGACAGCCCAAAGTGACTATTCCCTTGTCAGGGCTGGTGAGTGGTATGTCAGTGTGTCTGAACATAAGTGTCACCTATTACAAGTGTATTAGGTGTGTTGTGTAGCCCGAAGGGCAGTGACTGTGTGGCACACTGACATTGTGAACTTTGTGATATGTGGGTATTGTAGTGGGGTAGCAGGTGTGTGTGTGTCTGCTTTGGAGGTCTCTGCTGCTTAGGTAGAGTACATCTACAGCATCCGAGTATGTCAATGTGTGCTAATGTGGTTTGAGTGCTGTTGCTAGAGGATATGTGAGACTGATATGTGGTGTGTGTGGTTACCTTCACCACCTGATAGACTGTGCCAGTCATGGGTCGACAGAGTTCATCTCCCTGTATGTCTATATAGGTGCATCTCACACATATATCTGAGTTTGTCTGGAGGAGGAGAGGGTTGTCGGTGTACATGAGGCAGATGTGACATTGTGTCAATATCACAATATCCAACAGCTGGACTGAAGAGTACACACAAAACCGACCCCTGGACATGCGAGGATATTATCATGACATACTCTGTAGCCTGATCACAAAAGATCAGTAGGGTGTTAAGCATGTAAAAGAGTATAACAGGGATCAGTGCTCATGTTCATTAGTGTTTTGTAAAGAGGAGCTTAGAAGGAGTCCAGACTGAATCATGACACCTTCTTCAGCAATGTCATAAGTATCAATGTACACCCATATATTTCCTGAGTCACAGCAAACTGTACCTGAGTGTCAATGCTGACATCATGACAGACAGGCCCATATGTACATACCCATCCCCCACTGGCAATAGTCCACATCATCATACCAGCAGATATCACATGTAGAATGGATGAGCAGCTACCCCCACTGCCAAAAGCATGGCAGCAGGTGGAATACATTGAGTCGCAATATGTGTCATGCACAAACTACAGAACAAACAGATCATGCACCTGAACAGTCAGCTGAGCCGCACCCCCTCACAGGATGTGGAACCATTGACTGTGTCACAGCAACATATGGCACTCCCCACAAGTGTTGGTGCACAACACACCATGTGAAGTCAAGTCCAGTATGCCTATGAGATCTGATCTGCAAGGTCATGGAGTCCATCATGGTTGCAGTCATAAACAGTGCTATTGGAAGCTGACACACACACAACCCTATGAACTGTGGTATGTTCATGTGTGGATCATGGCTCCCAAACATGCTAGACTGTTTGCAAGGCAGCCACCCAGGACATACATCAATGAACACATCTACACATGTGTCACATAGACTTTGAATAGCCCTTTATCAACATCCCAGACACATGTAGTATCCACAAAACCAAGAAGCTGTACATACATATGTGTTGACATATGACGGAATGTCAATGTGTCCACAGATAGATCACACAAGGTAAGGATTCTTAGGTCATGTTCAAGCTGTTGACACCTGCTGACCCACATGGACCATTCCTGGAATGGCATAAATAAAAGTGTAAACACATCACCATGTCCAGTCTGATGATGTCACCATCCTACAAATACAGAGGGAGAAGGGAAACCAGCCAATAAAGCAAATAGCGTGCCATGTTAATGCATCTCTTTCCAGTATCATAACATAATTAGATAGGGGTTTGAATCCTGTAAACTGTGTATGTGTGCAATTGTCATCAAAAGGAGTGCCCTTTTTGGAGACTGAAAGCACACTAAAAGAAGTTCAATCCTCTTTCGAAGAGGGGTGTGTGTATGTGTGCAATTGTCTTTGAAAGGAGTGCCCTTTTTGGAGACTGTGAAAACACACTAAAAGAGGTACATTCCTCTTTGGAAAGTCTGATGATGTCACCATCCTACAAATACAGCAGGAGAAAGAAAACCAGCCAGTAAAGCAAATAGCATGCTGTTTTAATGCGTCTCTCTCTAGTATCATAACATAATTAGGTAGGGGTTTAAATCCTGCAAACAGTGAGTGTGTGTGCAATTATCTTTGAAAGGAGTTCCCTTTTTGGAGACTGTGAAAACACACTAAAAGAGGTACGTTCCTCTTTCGAAGGGGGGTGTGTGTATGTGTGCAATAGTCTTCGAAAGGAGTGCCATTTATGGAGACTGTGAAAACACACTAAAAGAGGTACATTCCTCTTTGGAAAGTCTGATGATGTTACCATCCTACAAATATAGCAGGAGGAGGGACACCAGCCAATAAAGCAAATAGTGCACTGTGTTAATGCGTCTCTCTCTCTCTCTCTAGTATCATAACATAGTTCGATAGGGGTTTGAATCCTGCAAATAGTGTGCACGTGTATGTATGTGTGCAATTGTCTTTGAAAGGAGTGCTCTTTTTGGAGACTGTGAAAACACACTAAAAGAGGTACATTCCTCTTTGGAAAGTCTGATGATGTCACCATCCTACAAATACAGCAGGAGAAGGCAAACCAGCCAATAAAGCAAATAGTGCGCCATGTTAATGTATTTCTCTCTAGTGTCATAAGTAGGGGTTTGAATCCTACAAACAATGTGTGTGTGTGATTGCCTTTGAAAGGAGTGCCCTTTTTGGAGACTGTGAAAACACACTAAAAGAGGTACATTCCTCTTTGGAAAGTCTGATGATGTCACCATCCTACAAATATAGCAGGAGAAGAAAAAACAGCCAGTAAAGCAAATAGCGCATCGTGTTAATGCGTCTCTCTCTCTCTCTCTCTCTCTAGAATTATAACATAGTTAGATAGGGGTTTGAATCCAACAAACAGTGAGTGTGTGTGTGCGCAATTTCCTTTGAAAAGAGTGCCCTTTTTGGAGACTGTGAAAACACACTAAAAGAGGTACATTCCTGTTTGCAAAGTCTGATGATGTCACCATCCTACAAATACTGCAGGAGAAGAAAAAACAGCCAGTAAAGCAAATAGCGTGCCATGTTAATGCATCACTATCTAATCTCATAACATAGGTAGGGGTTTAAATCCTGCAAACAGTGAGTGTGTATGTGTGCAATCATCTTTGAAAGGAGTGTCCTTTTTGGAGACTGTGAAAACACACTAAAAGAGGTACATTCCACTTTCAAAAGTCTGATGATGTCACCATCCTACAAAAACTGCAGGTGAAGGCAAACCAGCCAGAAAAACAAATAGTGCGCCATGTTAGCATGTCTTTCTATAGCATCATAGCATAATTAAGTAAGGGTTTGAATCCTGCAAACAGTGAGTGTGTGTGTGTGCAATAGTGTTTGAAAGGAGTGCCCTTTTTGGAGACTGTGAAAACACAGTAAAAGAGGTACATACCTCTTTGGAAAGTCTGATGATGTCGCCATCCTACAAATACAGCAGGAGAAGGGAAACCAGCCAGTGCAGCAAATAGCGTGTCGTGTTAATGTGTCTCACCCTAGTATCATAACCTAGTTAGGTAGGGGTTTGAATCCTGCAAATGCTGACTGTGTGTGTGTCACTGTTGGTCAACACAGTGTGGGTTTTGCTTTTACTATGGTACGACATAGTATGATGACAACAGTAAATGCATTGCGGACATCAGATATCTGCGTGGCAAATATATATGTGTACATGTCCCCTCAATCAGTACATAGGAGTGAAGCCTGCATACTACATTAATACATTTGTTTCCATTGACAGGTTGTGCCGCTGCTACTCAGATCATAGGTCAGATATGTATGTATGTGACACGGCCATCCACTGTATTGTTCAGTGGCCAAGGTCATCTGTGGCACACACACACCCATGACAGTTACTTAAGAGTAGTGTGAGTGAGGGTATATGCCTGGGGTATATGTCAGACATGGTCATACACAACAAAGTCTGCCAAGAATGGACAGTCTTTATAGGTGTACGACTGCCTTGTGGATATTCATTCAGGCCTCTAATGTCTGTGATACACCTTGGGGCTCCACAATACCTATGGATATGTGGATACCAAGGGACACATGACATAACATGGGTCTGTATGTACACAATGGGACCCGACATACATGTCGAGAGCTACCACCGGTGTGGTACTGACAGGATAGTATGTTCAGTACATGAGGATGACTATGCCATAGTCGGCTGACTGCTATACAGCATGTATCACACAACAGGTATCTGTCGGTATGATACCCTTGTGTAGGATATGCGTCCCATCCAGGGAATGCATTATAGGCCATTCCATGCATTCCCAGATTTGGATGGACACATCCCTAGTGTGTCTGCATATATCTAAGGGGGCTATATGACACACAGGTGTGGTCACAGTAATGGGTGGCGGTCATCACCACTGGTTAGTGTTATAGTGTAGCACCGGAAGGATCCAATTGATACTGGGTTCCCTACTACTGTGTGTCATTTGTCAGGACATCATCCGATGATTGCTTATAGTCATGCTGTTGAGGTTGTGTATACTACCAGACTGCAAATCATTGACTGATATTAACGGTATCACCCACAGCATAGTATCAACCCATGTCATACACACATCTACCCATGTTAGTACATAACTGTAGTAGAATGCATACTGGCCATTGAAAGATGCAATGGGATGTTAATAATGTGTACGACAAGGTATGCCACACGTCCCATGTGTCCACTATGCACGTACATCCAGACAGTGCACACCCACCATGTTCACAGATGTACACTTGCTAATCTGTACCGCACACATCACACACGTACTGTCCACTCGCTAACACATGTTGGCAACACATCACACATCAGCCAAGTGGCACATGGGTAGATAATACATACTCAGACCTAACAGTGGTGTAAACAATGCTACATTGACAATCAGAGCTTTGATGCATAATATCTGCTCAGATATACCTACAAGGATGTAGTAACACTTCCTTGTTGACAACTTGCTATTATTGCTACAGTGCAATAGTATCACCCTGTGCATCAGCACCATGTTAACCTGTCCCTCTGTTGATAATGCAGATGACAGGAGGCGGCCCAGGTATCATCATATGCATAGGGCATTTTGTTGTTTGCCAGAGCCTGACACTGACACATCCAATCAACATGTATGTGTATGTGAGCATGTGTGTGTGTGTGTGTGTGTGTGTGTGTGTGTGTGTGTGTGTGTGTGTGTGTGTGTGTGTGTGTGTGTGTGTGTGTGTGTGTGTGTGTGTGTGTGTGTGTGTGTGTGTGTGTTTGAGGGACAACAGTACAGCATGGGTCAATGTTGATGTAATGTGTGTGTGTATGTGTGAGCCCTAGTTGTTTGCTTAATGTGCGTGTGTCTGCATGCACACAGCTCCACCATGTGGCTGCCATATACGGTGGTTTGTGGGACAGCCACAGACTGTACCTGCTTGGCTGTACAGATCACTGTCTCAGGCCATGGACACAGTACCTGTGCCTGGCAGGGGTGCTACAGACAGTATTGGGTACCAACCCTGACTGGGTACTGTCATCAGAGGCAGAGGTATGATGACTGGACCCATGTCCCTGCTGGGACTGGCCAGAGCCACGTGCACATGGTCTACTGGGATGGACAATGGACAGGCCAGCCCCAGCATTGCTGGGGCTGGTACTGCCACTATGGGAGCGGCTGTGAGCTGTGGGCTGTCTACGACCACTGCCAGCTGTTGCTGGCATGCATCCGCATCAACGTCGCAACTGTCCTGCATGGTCCTGGCTCAAGGAAGACATGTTGTGGAGGGCATCTATTGTCTCCCCCAAATGTCTATCAATGACCTTGGTGTATGTCTGGATGGCACCAGCAAGGTCATGGATGCTGTCATTGATAGCGGTGTTATGTGCCCTCTGTGCCTTAAGTCCCTGCCTGGTGTACCATTCCATACATGCCTTAGCCCTGCATTACAGCCCGGAACATAATGGTCATCATAAGACCTGTGAGGGCACGCCTGCCAGGGGCAATATGTCCAGTGGTGCTCCCCTGAGAACCCCTGGACCTCCACCTATGTGGTACCATTCCGGGTCTATGGCTATGGCTGCTGTGAGGGGATGTACGTGCCATGGGTACCACACTCTCCTGGTCAATGCCAAATGTATGCTGTCCCTCCCCTATGGCCACTGGTGGTGAGGGATGTAATGGCAGTATGAGTGTGCGCATAGATGGGGTTGAACGCTGTGTACTGTCGATTGGTGGACCAACAACAGACCCTGTCAAATCTCCCTGTGCCAAAATACATGTGTCATCATCACCACTATCTGTAGCAGTGGCTTCAGGTCGCCTGCTGCTTTTGCCAAGCCCTACCTCAGCACCTGTGAGAGGAAGACAGGAAACACACATTACGGTCTGCACATGCACACATGTGCACATGCACACATGCACACATGAACACATGAACACATGAACACATGCACACATGAACACATGCACACATGCACACATAAACACATGAACACGAACACATGCACACAGGCACACAGGCACACAGGAACACATGCACACAGGAACACAGGAACACTTGCACACTCCTCACTACAGCAGATACACACACACAACAGAAATCCAAATCATACTCAATACTGGTTGAAGGTGAGTGACAGTATTACAAGGCAAACAGTCATGCACACATGTCAGCATGCAGAATAAGTGTTGATCAAGTCCATGCAGTGTGAGTGTAGACAGCCATAGTTAATGACAATGTGCATGGCTGTGGTGCATGTGTGTACATGTTCAGTGATTGCCTACACCCTGGAACACAATGTGTACAAGGACATGACATTTCTGTGCAAGTATTATAAGCTCTGCAATGTCCTGTGCACCATCACACACAGATATGCATACCATGGCTGCATGTGTTATCTGTGTGTCACATGGATTTCCATGTCTGATTGCAGTGTCTGTGTCTGTAGCAGATAATTGTGGACACAGGTGTAGCACATGCATGCTATGTACACATACGGGATGAGTGGTGCATGTATACGTGATGGGATACCAATTCTGGACATGACCATTGTAACAGTATGGGGTGTAGTACCATTAGCCATCATCATCATGCATCATGTGGTCACTCAATGCCACTAAAGTGTGCTAGACCACTGCCTAGCATACTGTACCTGAACCACAGTGCAGTGGCTAAGTTTACAATTACACAGCCACTTTGCACAAGGGTGTGTGAGGTGTCCAATAGGGAGCATTGCCTAACATGACTGTGTTATGTGTTGAGGAGTGTTGCACAGCCCCATGCTAGGCCCCTACCCCTCAGGTATATTATGTGTGGTGTGTGGATGACATGTGGGATACTGAAGTGTGACCTGGTAGCGGGTGTCCGGTTACACTATGTGTAGCATGTTGAGGTGTACTTCATATAACAAACTTGTAATGTTGTGTACATGTGTGTCAACTATGCCTATCCAATGTGCAGTACAGTGTTGCCACATTTGTGTCTGATGCTCTATGCATTGCATGTGATTGAGGCAGCTACTGACATTACTGAGATGTTTCACGTCTCACAGCAAACATGCACAGCATGCATTATGCGTAGGTGTGTTATGTGTACATGGCCTACACCTCACCTATGACATGCACAGTTCAATACCAAGTTTAAAGTGTTAACACACTCACCAGCATGTAACGTCTGCCCTGCTGTCACACCAGAGGGACCTGCAAGAATATGACACAGTTTGTCAGTGGCCACAACTGTGGCATTGCTACTGTGAGTGTGCTAAACTACAGTAGAACAAATGGCATAGGTGTACAGATACTATTCAAATGATCAGTATTGCACACAATAGGCAGCACAACTGCTAAACACAGTACACATCGCACACATGCATAATCTAACAATACAGGTAACAGCAGTCTACAACTAGGGCATGTTACCTGCACACTCCATGTCACCATGCTGGGTGGCTCTGGCCTCCATGACGGCACATGTGTGATGTTGTTGTTGCTGTAGGCCAGGAGCCACCACACTTAGCAGCAGTTCCTCCACTCTGGTGAGGGAGGGGGTGTAAGGTCAGCCCACCACCTGTGGCAAGCTGTTGTCTGTGGATATCAGATGCACGCCGCTGGACATGTCTAATTAAATCACTGCAGTGATGGCGTACCTGCTCATATCTCCGGTTATGCATGCCTGTGTCATTTACCTGATGAACAAGTTCTTGCCACAGTGCAGTACGCTCCTACTGGTGCTGGCCCTGGAAAACAGCAGGTATAGTGCTGAACCAGGCTGTGGTGGATTTCCTGTTCCTCTGTAGCTGTGTAGCAGGGATTCCTGTGATGACCCATATTCCTGGAAGACAAGTAAACGATATGTGTGAGCAAGTCATGTGGCACACTTAACATTATATACTACAGATATCAGTTAACTGCCATATATAGCATCTGTTCGTCTGTCAGAGGATACACACATTCAATACCACATATCAGTGCTCAGCCCACAACCGGCTGACAGTGCCTGCCACACTCCATCTGACACACCAGTATACACCAGTACTCGGCTCACTGTTTGGGATCTAATGCACAGCCTTGCCAGGGGGGTACATATCAAGCTAATGCATGCAGAAATATGTCATCCATTGCAATGAATGTGAAGTACAGTTACAGTATAACCAGTAACCCACCCTAGTCGTTGATGCCATACCCCTACCTAACATATGTGCACAGTTGTTAATACAGCTGGCATACTGATGTAACAGAGTATACATATTGCTAGATACACACGCAAACCCTGCATCACACATGTTATTGCGGACATGGTACAGACATCATTACACACACATCAGACATTCATACAACACACAAATGTATGCTGACACAGACAAGCATTTGCTATGTACCTTACAGTACTGTGTGCCCCTACTTACAGATACCTATGCCTGAGGAATGTAATCTGTGCAGACTACAGGAAACACACAAGACAGTGTTACCAGGGAATGTGAACATACACCATACTGTGCTGTTTAGGCCTACAGCTTCAGGTGGTACAACAGTTCAAATGTCGGCTGGATTCACCAGCAGTACCACTTACTGAGCATACATGTATTGCTTCAGCCTATGATGGGACATCACAGTCATACACAAGGAACTATGTCACAACATATACCATCCTACTATGTCTGCATCCCAATAACTGACACATCTTTCTCTGGCCTCACACTTAGGACACAAACGACCATGACAGAAACAACCTTACACTTAGCTATCACACCATCACAGACCTTGCACACATTCACTGTCACACTCATTCCACCTCACATAGCAGGTATTGCACTGTGTACATGTCTGTGTGCATTGTGTCATAAGTAGGTAATACGCTATTGTCCCTGGGGCCTACAGCAGCCTAGCCATATGCTACCCTGGCCTTTGACACACATGTAATTAGATTTCACTTCCTCCTGTCAACCGGATACACAGAGGTGATTCCCAGGGCGTGTTACCTATCTCCCAGACAATCATCAGGGGGTATGTCTGACATCTGCTACTGAGGAGCCTTGTTTGTTCATGCTGGGTGGTTTACTCCAGAGTATGGCATATTTGCCAGTAGGAGCCTATCCCTCCAGCATGTCCTGTTTGGTGAGGTTGCAGGGATTAGGGACCTAGGCCGTGTATCCCGGTGGGATTGTGAGGTGTTGACATGGTGGTTGTCTGACTGCTATGGATGTGGCATACCTCTGTATGCTTGGCAGAGGTAACCTCTGGGTGGCCGGTATGCAACACACTGTAGCTGTGGTTATGTGAGTCAGTCTGCATAGGGTATGTGTTTCAGGTCAGTATTACCCTTTGTGAGGTATGTCTGTGGCCTTTCCACTTGCTGTAGTTGTCATGTGAGGTACATACCACATGGGGCATTGTGATGAGTACAGGGGAATACTGACCTATATTTCCGTACATGACACATCGTTTGTGATGACATGTACCACGTAGACAGATTACAAGACTAGTGTGGCACTGTGAATATCAAA
>NC_056739.1:586387387-586432093 GCF_019279795.1 Protopterus annectens
ACACACATGCACACACTGGTGCAAACCCGCTGACTACTGTTTACAAGTGCTCACTCCCGCCAACCCCCGTGCTCATGTCTTTGACAGAAAAGTAAATGGGGAGATAGGAATGTGGTGATAAAGGGTGCTCAAAGAGGGGAAGACAGTAGGGAAACTAGCATGGGATGTACACGATGGGTGTGGAGAAGGTCCATAGCTGCCCATTTCTTTACCAGCAACAGCTTTGCATATGCAATACGTTAGGTGGGATATTTGAAACCTTCCACCCCTGAGAGAGTGGTGAGGACATCTAAGTATGTTGTACTACCAATTATGAATATCTGGCACATGCACTGTTTGTGAACTGCTATACTGTCATTAGTACATTACTCACATCTGAACAGTTTGTGGTTTGTGTTGGCATTAGCACAGTCTGCTCAGGACGACTGGACATATTTCTGTACTGTGTATGCCTACCTACACCCTTGGTTGTGCCTGACTACACGGGTATATAGTACCTTTGGGTAGGGGTGCAGAACTGCAGTGTGCATTATTTATTATCGTGTGATGTTTATCTTACTGAACATGCAGAGTTGCTGTGTACCTGTAAGTCTATGAAGGCTTGTAGTCTGTCTGAGTAGCTCCCACCTGTGGACATAACCAGATGGTAGACAGAGGTCAGCCTAGTATTCTTTGACTGTGCACCACAGCAGTCTTTTCAGCACCTGAACAATGGCATTGTCACAGGTGGTTGCTAGCAGTACATGGCTACATCCTTTGCTATTTCTGTGTTGTACTTCTACATAAGGACATGCTTGTGGGATTCATTCTACAGCTATTTGCAGAGTGTGTAACAGCAGACAAGCTGATATGCCTTTGTGTTTCTGACTCTTCCAGGCTCAGATACTCTCACGTATATATTTGAACAGCCTCAGGGAAAGGTACATATAACTGGGATACACCTGTCATATAGTTCAGACATTTTGCAGTTCAGACTTTGGGTGATTCAGAGCATTTCTATTACTACACCTTTTCTGACGTGCAAGCGGTGTCTACTCTCACTTATTGACATTTGTTATTAAGTGAGATTCAACACCTTTCTGCCTACTGTTAGTACATTTCACAGGGAGTCAGAGGGGCACAGCTAACATTTGTTTACAAATCAGGGTCATCACAGTAGAGCAGTCACTGTTGGGAGGTCTGGCCTGTGACCTATGCTAATATGCCTGTGTGTATCCTGCTCTGATACTGTGTGGGGTTTGTAAGGTGCTACTGTAATCTTATTCCCTACTAGCATGGCTGATTCTCTTTTCACAGTCATGTCATGCAATTCAACAACATCTGCTGGTTAAGGCCCACAGAACAGGATTTGTGTTATGCCATTCCTATTTTCCCTTTACATTCACTCATCGTAATGCATGATAAATTGCTTTCAGCACTCTGTTATTGCATATCTGCTGTGGTGTAGTGGTACTTCATGCAGACTGATGAGTCCTAGGTCCCAGGTTTGAGACTGACATGGCTTTTTATTTTGCTGCTGAGCAGTACAAGGGCCTTGTCATACAGAGTGACTAAGGCAATTTTAAGCAATTGTAAGCAGGTTTGTGTGGGTTTACGTGACGCTTAGCAATGCTTAGCTAAGCGTACACAAGCTCACACTCGCGCACCACTGCTAACTACTGCTTAAAAGTGCTTACTCCCACTAACCCCTGCGCTAATTTCTTTTAAAGAAAAGAAAATGGGGAGATAAGAAAGTGGTGAAAAAGGGGGCACAGAGAGGGACAGACAGTAGGAAAACAAGCTCGGGATGTGCAGGAAGGGTGTAGGGAAGGCCCATAGCTGCCCATTTCTTTAACAGCAACAGCTGTGCATATGTTGAAAATTTGGAGTGAGTTTTGAGACCTTCCACCCGAGAGAGGGGTGAGGACAACATAGTTTGTTGCACTGCCAATTAGAATTATCGGTGTACATGTCCTATGGACATGTGTGCAAAATGGGAAGCTACTTATGGGGCATAATTTTTTTTTTGGGTACAGATTGCCCTTTTTTTTTTTTTTTTCAGGTGAGAGTGGTAAGTGAGGTAGGGGAAGTAGATATATTTGGGGAGGTAGGTTGGGGAGGTAAACAGACAAGACAAACAAGATGCATACAGGGGCGGAATTTGACACATGGGGTGGGTGCACACAATTGACGGGGAAGGTTGTTTGGAAATCGCAAGCCCATGAGCCCACAGATGGTAACAGTGGAACTGAGATCCCCACCCATGGGCAGTCACCATTAAACCTTCACAGCCCCAGGGGTGGCTGTGCTGGGGACTGAGTAGGACAGGCAGGCTCACCCATGAGACGCACCACTCTTGCCTCAAGCTGGCGTAGGGGATCAGCGACTGAACTCTGAATCTCCCTACGCACCACAACCCGGACCCTTCGAAGGGTGATGGGTGGCCCTTCTCTGCCCATGCTTGCAAGGGGGGGCAAGCCTCATCCCCTGCAGTGCTTCCACCTGAAGGTGGCACAGGACCAATGGAGGAGGGGAGACTGGGCTGGGCACCAGAGCCACTGGTGCCAGGTGCACCCGCCAACTGAGGAGGGACAGGTGGGTCCCTGGGACCGGCCTTCCCATACATTCTGTGATTAGGTGTGTTTCATTACAACATAAACAGCAGCATTCCAGATTAGTTGTAACAGCATGCAGTAATATTCCCATTAACCCAATACACCACAGTTCCAACAGTTGAACAGCAAACATAACACATGCATATATTGAACAACAGTGCTTATTCCAACCGCATGCAGGGATGATTGGTAGCAACAGGCCACCATGAACATGGTGTTTGAACAGGGCACATGCATCAACATGAGTGCAAATATGTATAGAACAATCGGACATATATCCCAACAAATATTTAAGATTACACATACCCATTGAGGTGTGGAATTGCATGGTTTATGCACAAACAGTAGGGTGTAGAAAAAACCTCCGTTAACATCTTATAAACACTTTTACTCTACACTACATTCCTAGTGACTGCAGGTGTATATTCCCTACATGTATTATCACACTTGCTACCATGCATTAGGTTGTGTAGTGGGTTTGACTAGTTCAATCTATACTTGACCTATATCTCACATACTAACTGTCCAGGATGCAGATGTTACTGCTACATATTTCATGGTTGCATTTATATTTCTTTATCTACATATCTGGATGTTTTCACATGACATTTTCACTTCTAATTGTACAGTACCCTGCATTTATTGAAGCACACTTACATTTCTGGGGAACATATTAGCATGCTACTCGTGTGCCAGATTTACTTATGCATGCCAGCCAGTAACTGACTGTTGAGGACTGTATATTTACTTCACAGGTACTAGCACTTCCATCACCCACTTTAGATGGGACTGCAGAACTCTGGGTTGCCAGCACTTGCTAACACATTACTATTTGTGTAATGCAAGGGTACAACAACATTTCATACTAAGTGAAACAGACACACTCTGGGTTTTAGACCTTTATTAATGACATTATACACTTTTCCACAGGCTCACTCCTTTATTTGTTTTAACGGTATATATGGCAGACATGTTCACGACATATTATACCTTTATTAATAGGTTAGCACACTCTTTTTTCAGGCTCACTCACATATTCTTTTATATGACAGTGCCTGCAGAGATTTTATTCCAGACATTTGTTACCTTTCTTAATGGGCTACTACACTCTTTTTCTGACTCTCTAACGTTTTTATCTGACAGTAAATGCAGAGGACTTATTCAGTCCATTTTATGACTGTATTATTGGACTACAACACTTTCTTTCATGCTCTCTCCCATATTTTATATAACAATACATGCAAAATAATCACTAACCTGCCTGGCGGTACAGCCTTAGCAGCCTATCAGCATAGGCTTGCTGATTCGTAACACGGTCACCTGCAGCTGTAAAGTAAATGAAGGGATATTGAGACATTCCTATCCATTATACATACTCGATTTTAAATTCTTACATACTGCATTCCATGGCTACATACTCAGTACTTGGGCATCCCGCATCCCACGGGCCTCCTGTATCCACTGGTTCAGCCAGTCCTCTTTTTGTCTTTTCAGGTCCGCATGGTGGTGATGGATCTGCTCACCAGTCCGAGGAATGCCTGTGGCACTGGTGAGGTCACGAGCTAACCGGTTCCAAGCCTCTGCCTTGTACTCCGTCCCTTGGAACTGGCCCTGCAGGAGTCTTGCCTCGTGACGGTGGACTAGAAGCCAAGCCATGCATTTTGACTCCTCGATGCCCCATCTCTGCACTCAAAAGCACACTCCCTCTCCAACACCAGACATTCTGACCACAGATGTGAGCTACAATCAGCTACAAGCATGGGCAGAGAAGGGCCACCCATCACCCTTCGAAGGGTCCGGGTTGTGGTGCGTAGGGAGATTCAGAGTTCAGTCACTGATCCCCTACGCCAGCTTGAGGCAAGAGTGGTGCGTCTCATGGGTCTTAAATATGCCGCATTTCCCGCACTTTTTTGTGATTGGCTGTTTTGTAAAATTCTAGGCTGACTGCAGACCTGCTTAGTAATGGTTAATCTACCATTCCTAAGTTTATGAATGTTAATAGTGGCTGTTTTCCCTATGTTGTCATGGCTTCGTGGTTCTGTACTTTGATTATGATGCAAAGGGTCCTGGGTTCAAAGTTTGTCATTCTTTTATTTTAATACTGTCTAGACAGGCTAGGGAGTGTGGCTGCATTTAAGCAACTTAGCTCTATGTTGCTCCCCTGTGCCCCATGGTGCCCTGGTTGGCACGTCTGCGCAAACACATTGCGCTGGGTAAAGTGCTTTTAAACTTTGGGCAACTCTATTGCACTGGTTAAAGTGCTATTACACTATGGGCAACTCTGTTTAGCTGGGTGAAGTGCTATTAAACTATGGGCAACTCTGTTTAGCTGGGTAAAGCACTATTAAACTATGGGCACCGCTGTTTAGCTGGGTAAAGCGCTATTAAACTATGGGCACCTGTGTTTAGCTGTGTAAAACGTTGCTTAACAGCAGGCTATTATATATCTGGGTCCTTTAAAAATATATATTTTGTTCACTGATACATTGGCCATGTCACTGCTTTTAATAAAATTTTAATCATATATGTCTGGTATTATTTCAAATACTGATTTAAAACATAAATAAGAAGGGGAGTGGTGGAACTCGAACTGTGAATGCCTTCTCTTTGTGCATATGCTCTACCATTATGCTATTGCTATTTGGATTAATTTGCATAAGTAGTTCTTATATGCTCTTCAATGTCACAATTGCTAACTGTGGTTAAGCAATGGGCACACCCGCGCAAATAAGCGCAAATACAGGCAGCTAAATCGTGGATTTAAAAAATATTTAATATTTTACGTTCTATAACTCTGATGGGGGTTTACAGTGTCAGGGAGTGTGGTGCTGAGTGCAAGTACATTTGAGCGGACTCACTCTTGTCTGTTGACATTATGCTTTTTAAAACCTTGCAGGGGCGTGGACTTTTAGACTGCTCGGCAATCTGACACGCCCCCTGCTTGCCTACTCAGTCCGTGTAAGAGTTACAGATGAGTCAGCGTGCCCCTCATGAATATTCATGGCACACTAATGACATCCCGTTCAACTGCAGCCTCTGAGTAAGACATATTAAGTCTTACACGGAGGTTTTGTGAATCTGGCCCTATGTTATTGTAATACACTGGAGCTTTTCTCCACAGGCCTCCACTGAAAAAGGACTCATGTCCAGCTGGACTTTCCCGGTAAACAAATGTAAAGTAAATAAATAAAATAATTACTTTTTAATCAATTTTGTGCAGTGCAGTGCAGTATGCAGCTTCGTTGAAACATGCTTAATGTCGGTAACTGGCAATTACTATGTTTTCCTTAAGCCACCAATTTTAAGTAAGAGTTGTGTGGCATGGCAGGTTAATACAGTGGTTTGCAGGTGCAATGGTCTTGGGTCCAAAATATGGGACAAGTGTTTATTTTGTAAGTTTGTATTATAAGTTTAAAAACACATATAGTCAATATAGCTCTGTTTATCTGAGCTTAGCAAAGCTGTGAGACATGGTGTGCCATGCAGCAATGTGCTAAAAAAAAATAAAGAAAAGAAAAATGGGGAGATAGGAAAGTGGTGAAATGGGGAGCAAGCGGGGGAAAAACATATTGAAAGGCAGGTAGGGATGTGTAGTAAGGGTGTAGTAAGAAACATGGCTATCTATTTCTTGTACAGCAACAACTGTGCACTTTGACAGAATTTGTACATGACTTTGAACTCTCAACCACAGAGAGAGGAGTGAGGACAACATAACTGAGCTGTCAAGCCAGTTGGACCAAATTATATGTGACCAGTGGACATGTGTGAAATGGAGAGCTATGTATGAGACAATATTTTTTTTTTTGCGGGGGGGTGGACAGGTGCCCATTTTTTTTGTTTTGTAATGTAAGAATGGAATGTTGGGGAAGGGACCTAGGTACATGTGGGGAAGGAAAGTTGGGTAAGTGAGGATGCATTTGCAGACAGACCAGACATACAAGACAGCAGACAGGGGCAGTGTGTGACACATGAGGGAGGTGATCACCTTTTATAGGGAGCGTGTTGTGGAATCCAAGTCCCATGTGCCTACAAACGGCAGCAACGTGACACACATCCCCATACATGGGACTGTCAGCACTTCTCCTTCACTGCCCCGAGGATGGCAGTGCTGGAGGCTAGACACTGAGTTGAGGCTGCTCCACCAGGTTGGCCAGAATGCCCTCAATCTGGTGCAGGCAATGGTCAAACCCATGGAAGACTATCCTGCACACCAAGACCAGCAGCTCATCCCAGGTGACAACACTCCCTCCAACACTGCTCCCAGAGGGGGGCCGAGCACCGTTCTGTGGGGCGGTACGACCCAACACTGCAGGTAGTGCAGGGGCAGCAGAGGGGCCACCACCGGTCTGGGTTCAAGAAATGCTGGGACCCGGTGCTGTGGCTGGTTGAGGCAAGGTAGACAGATCAGCGGGAATCGGCTTACCTTGACATGCTGTAGTGAATGAGGTATAGCAGTAAGTTAAGGTAGTAATAACCAAACCATTGTTAGTATTAACAGAATGGAAGATCATTTTAATTAATAAAAATACATATTAATGTATAGTATGTGTAACACAAGAATAAATAACATAACAGTCAGTATGGTAATAGCATGCTAGTAAGAAGTAAGCCATAAGGGCAACAAAATAGTTTAACAAAGTGTGTTAATAGTGAATCATAATAACACATAACAGTGTTACATTACATTTTGCAAAAATATAGTTAAACAACATATGTCAATATTAAATCATAATAATAAATAACAATGCCAAATAAATGAAGATAAGGGGTGTGGTGAGAGAAAGAGAAACAATCCATTACTGACAATGCAAACTATAGTCCTGAAAACACTAATAATAAATACTCTACAGGTGCGTAGTGTCACACAGTTTTGAGTACAGTAACTACAAGTCTCCTATAGCTGATGCAGCACATATGTACCTCTCAAGCTGTTAGCATGGGTCAGTATGTGCCAAGCAATAATAAATGCAGCTACACAACTATACAGAACACTTTCACATAATGTGGATTTCTATAACTACCAAGGTGTTCTGTAAGCAGATTTGGTAATAGAGTGCATTCCAGGTAATCATTTTTCTGGTAATCCTGTAATAGACTGATTAGGCAGTTTAATTACATTACATGAAATCATGACACTTGAGAGGCATGTTTGTGTACAGTACATAAAATGGACATCTGTCATGCCTTAGTTGCCAGGCATGGTAACAGAATCCAATAGCTGTGATAGCAGGGGACAGCTGCAAAAAAATTTAACTTTATTGGTATTGCTGATAACTGTAGGGTGGCCACGGTGGTGCAGTGGTTAGCATTGCCGCCTCACAGCAAGAGGTTCCCCGGTTCGATCCTCGGCTGGGGTGCCTTCTGTGCGGAGTCTGCATGTCCTCCCTGTGGTTGCGTGGGTTTCCTCCGGGTGCTCCGGTTTCCTCCCACATCCCAAAGACATGCTGCAGGTGGATTGGACACTCTAAATTGGCCCTAGGTGTGCGTGTGAGTGTGCCTTCTGTGGAAGGTTGGGCGCCGGGCTGGCAACTCGACACCGTAAAACTCCACTGCCATTCAATGTGCGGACAAGGAGATCCGCTGTGGTGACCTCTAACCAAGAAAAAGCCGAAAGAAGAAGAAGACGGAGGTATTGCTGATAACTGTCTGTGAAATGTTAGCACAATCATATATGCTCATAACATGTCTACCTCAACAATGTAACGTATACCATTTGTTCCTGGAGTGGGAGAAAAAGAGAGCATTATGTGACTGAATTCAGTTTGCAGTCTACAACTATTACAGTGCTATAACTGACTGCAGTGACAGTAGAACACACATGCATGGCATACAGCCATACTGGATTTATTGAAGCAAATTTATTTGGGGATCAACTATGCTGCTTAACACTTTATTGGTATTGCTGATAAATGTCGGTGAAAATTAACCACACTCATATCTGTTCATAACATGGGCTACCTCACCCATATACCTTTTGTTCCTGGAGTGGGAGAAAAAGACAGTATTATGCAACTGAATTCATTTTACATTACAGAACTATTACTAGACTGCAGTGACAGTAGAACACAGATACATGGCATATGGCTATACTGCATTTATTACAATAGATTTCTGTACGAATCAACAATGCTGCTTAATACTTGATTGGTATTGCTGATAAATGTCCATGAAGTCCACACAATATCTGCCCATAGAGTGGGCCACCTCAGTCATATCCCTTTATTACCTGGAATAGGATGAACAGAGAGCATCATGTGACTGATATTGGCCTGGTGACAGCCTTGGACTGTACTATGAGTTAAACAATACAGTTTGCAGGCCATTAGTTTTGCATTCTACAGTTATTACAGTGTTACACTCGACTGCAGCAACCTTACCATAGACAAGTAATGTATGCAGCTCTACTGCAATAGTTATGACAACACAATCCTGCTATACACCATTTTGTTTACTGTTATTGGTATTGTTTATTGCAATACAGTTATTGTTCATTTATTGCACTACAGCTCTACTTGCCCATTTATTGTACTACAGTTCTACTTGCCCATTTATTGCACTACAGTTTTTATGGTGCATACTTTATTGCAGTAAATGCTTTACTCTTTCTTGCTTATTGCACTACAGTTAGCATAATAAATCTGTACATACCACACTCATGGTGCAACCTGGCCAGGTGCCTGGCATGGGACTTGACATTGTGAGCCATCTCAGCTGCAGCTTTTTGGAGAGAAGCACACCATTATGAATACCAGTTTTGAAGACATTCAGCTTGCATATTGGTAAAACAGAAGAAAACATACTTACATAGTTGTTGGGCATTCCCAGCTCTGGCTTCATGGACCCAGGTGTCCAAGGTACCCCTCTTTCTCCTCTTCAGATTGTTATAATAGTGATGACACTGCTCACCTGGGTGGGGGATACCTGTAACACAGGTGAGTTCCCTGGCCAACTGGTCCTAGGCCTCCGCCTTACACTCCGAGCCATGGAAACCACCCTGCAGCAGCCTGAGTTCATGATTTTTTTTACCAGGAACCCAACAAAAACTCTGGACTCCTGAACACCCCATTTCTGTGCCCAAAAGCACTCACTTTACCAGCACTGCCTGCCATATCACCAGTTGATCAGACTCCAAAGACTGTTGCAGAACTCATGCCTATTGCTCCTAATATAGGCTTTTTTCCCACCCTTACATGTCACTGAGCAAAATTAAAAAACGCAGTATGTTGCTTAGCATTGTGCAAACCAGATAAGCGCAGCTAAGACTTTAGCTCAACTTAGCACCGTGCACACAAAAGTAGCCATCAGCATGTTTAAGCAGTGCTCAGCCCAGCACAGCAGTGCCATATTTCACAAATTTGTTTTTAAAATTAAACATATATAATAAATTAAATTATCAATGTCTTATCACTGCTACAAACTTGAACCAAGGACCAACTAAACATTAGGCTGTGTCTCTACCCATTTAGTTACTTGGATATTATGAAAAGTAGTATATTATACTACTGGGCTACCTGCTAAGCACTGCGGCATGCCACGCAAATACACTTAAATAGACCCAGGCATAAATAATTAATTACATCTGGTTGCTATTTTTAGATGTCTAGCAACAGTGGGCTATGTATGTACGAGCGCCGCTTGGCTCTGCACAGCTCCACATCACACAGCGTAAGCAACAATTAAAAAAAATATATAAAAGTATTTAAAATAACAAAAATATGCCATTATGATAATTAATGACATCTGGCTTTTATTTTTAGATGTCTGGCAAATGTCAGGTGTCTATATGTGAACACAGCTTGGCATTGCTGCACTCTGCACCATGCAAACATAGAAAAAAAATGGGGGGAAAAAATTTAAATAAAATAATACACATTTGACCCAATTCACAGCATTTCAACAGTAGCAGGGAGCAGTACAGGCCATTCACAACCACAAGTAGCCTCTACACTTCACTCTGCACTGATTCAATAAACCTGTTCCTATGCTCTCCTTGGCAGTGCCCTATCATTAATATGCATGGTGCGTTGCCGAGGGGAAACTGTGGCCATGTTCATGGATATATACCGTGAAGGCTCTACACAGTGCCTACATGAAGTTTATTAAATTCTGGGGTTTATTTTCTGCTTTTTCTGAACATGAGTAAGTATTTTTTAAATTTTTAACTGGGGGGGGGGGGGGGTTCATTTCATACCAGAACTAATATAGTTTCAAATGCAGTTGCTTGTTCTTCCATCCAATGAGAACACACTTTGAATAGCTGCAGTATCAATGCCTTTCTTAGGAAGAGGTCTCTATATAATAAAAATATAAGGGGACTACATTGCGCTTTTCCTTAATATGCAATTTCATATAACTATTTTTTCCTAGGTTTTTACTTCTGAGTGTTGTATGTTGGATGAAGTAAAATATAATTTCAGATATACTGAGGTTGATTCTATATTTATTTTGGAATCCATTTCTGAGAGATCTCTTGCATATCCACAAAAGCATCAGAAATGCTAGATCCAGGCACCTCAGCTTTGCTTGTGACATAAATGCAATATGCTGGAGAGATGGATATGAGTCTCAAAGGATCCCTGCCACACAGATAAAGCTCCCCACCTACATGAAGTAGGGCTCATACTTGACTCTCTTCAAAGAAATCTTGATTATTGGATGGGAAATCACAAACTCACCCTTGGTCTGACCCGCATGCCTCTGATGGACAGAGGTTGACAAAAAGCAAATTAATCCCCAACTAACACACCCCTGTAATAACCCCTAGCTACCTCTTTACTAACATACCCCACCATATAAGTGTCCAAAGAACTCGGGGACAAAACTGGGTTAGGTTGCATGGCTAGACTTGTAAAGACCCTGGCAACCATTAGCCTAGTATAAACCTATGAACCTCTGACTTGGTACCATCAAAGTCTCCCCTATCAATACAATACATCAGGAAAGGTCCTGCTCTTTGATGTTGCTGCCATAAAAGTGTTCTGATGCATAACTGGCATACTGTGATCCCTCATCAGCAATACTTCATCCTTCTCTACCATCTGAAGGATAAATTCCATCATTTCCTTATCTGTTTTATCCAACGAGGAAGGATTTTGTGCATAACACAGTGGAAAGCCATGATCCATTTCTAGTCTGCATTGTGATACACAGTGCCTGCATTCTTACTTAATAGCTCACATATTATACTACATTGAGCTCTTATATTCTGGGTATATCTGAAGTTCCTTGTGTGAGTCAATGTTTCTGCAGTAACTAAGCACCATCCAATGCTGAGCTACATTTGAAGTGTTCTGAATCCACCTCTTAATTGACATAAGCAATGGTCATTCATAATATTTTTACCATGTAGCATTTTGTCCTTCAATGTCACCTTTAAAAATCACATCATCTTAACATCATCAGTATGAAAGAACTTTATTAACATCCTCTTTCTAGTTCACACCTTCTTTAATTTCTCTGAGTGTTACCTTTGCCTAACGGTTGTAGTCTAATTATTTTCTCTCTCTTTTTTTATTTAGTCCCATTGGGCTTGTGGCCTCTTTTCAGGGTGGCCTATGGTGGTATTCATGCTACTACATGAAATATGGACAGAGGATTGAGGAACTTCATCTACTCTTTTCGATAGGTGCCGTGGGATCTTTTACATCCACTTGAGTTACCACCAAATGAGGCAGATGGGTCCTAGCTTAACATGTCATCTGAAGGATGGCACACTAAGAAGTGCAACATCTCTAACAATGACGAATACATAACATTTTGAATACTTATCCACCATTTAACAAGCCAAATTGGCTGACAGCGTACTTACAAATGCAAAGGCAGTCAAGGAACTAACAAATCTGAAATGTCTCAAAGAACTGACAATATTATGAGGTAATTTAGCTTTTATATGAGGAACATGCTGATGCCAGGGGAACAACTATATGAAACCAGAGATGTCATACAAGAGGATCACTGATAGCTTGAATGTCAGGATAAATGAATGAGAGTGGAAACTGGTGCACAAAACCCATGTATTAAATGTACTGCTACAAGAGTCATCTGTGAAGAAAAATCATCTGTTTTCTATACTACTAACTTTTAAATTAACTCCAGGAAGAATATTTGACATTTTTTTCATGTAACATAAGAAAATGTGTCATATAAATATCAACATACAACTGTGTTTGCTATATGGTTTTAAAATAAATTGATCTATTAAGTATTTGATTACTGCTGTGAGAATGGTAATGCAGAAGTGATAATTAACTAATGAGTGTAAGGACATAAGTAAAGTTAAGTGAACAAAATCAAATATATTTAATAAGGTAAGCATATTAAATTTTATTTATTTATTTTCAGTTTGGTTATTGGGGAAGTCCACTGGGCCAGAAAGTGCCCATTTTCAGTGGAGGCCCGGGGAGAAAAGCTCCAGTAAGCAATAAGAATTACAAACGTTACTTAAGACAGAGGTCAAAACACTTATATAAATTCATGCAGTCAGGTACAGCAAGTGTATAAACTGCCATTACAATGCAATTTAGACAAAGGTAGCACAATATGTAGATGTTTACATTCAGGGCAATAAGCTTCAATTGCCTTAGCAGTAAATATCTGTGGATTACTTGATATTTACAATATTTACATGCTTGGAGTCAAGAGAGAGAACTTGCTTAATATGAGGAAGTTAGCATAGGTATATTCTAGCAGAATAGTAAAGAAGTTATAGTTCAGTGTGGATTAGGAGTATGGATGGCTGAAAGGGGACGTTTATATTAATTTATGTGGGGTGAAAGCAGGAACATTTACATTTGGTAAAATTCTTTTCAACCCTGTTTATGTATTAAGGAAATGTCTGTGGAACAGTACATACATACATGCACGCATGTATGCATGTATGTACTTATATACATTATTTTCTGCTTCTTCTAAACATGAGTAAGTATTTTTTTAAATTTTAACTTTTTAAAGGCAAAAGCCTTCGACACAATACCCCACTCGGGCATCATAAATAAGCTTACCAGCTTAAATATCAACCCCTATATCACAAGATGGGTTGCAAACTGGCTCAGAGATAGAACCCACATGGTCAGAATCGCAGGTGCCATGTCTGAATCCAAACCATTTACAAGTGTCATCCCACAGGGCTCAGTTCTGGGACCTCTCTTGTTTGGTATATACTTCTCTGAGGTTCAGGCTAACACGAGGGGATTATGGCTGACAAAGCCCGCAGATGACTGCAAACTGGGGGCCATAATCGAATCTCCAGCTGACACAAGCATCCTCCAAAAGGGTCTCACAGAGACGGATGCTTGGTGCCAGAGCCACTGCCTCAAGCTAAATGCTAAAAAGTGCATAGTCATCCCCCTTGGGAAAAACAAGGTGCCCACAAACTACCACATAGGTGGTAATCCATTAAGTACAGAAGAAGTAATTAGAGATTTGAGGACCAACGTAGATAGTAATCTCACCTTTGATAATCACGTTGCCAAAGTGGTTAGAAAGACCTTCTATATAGCCCACCTTATCACAAAAGGGTTCACATCTAGATCAAGAGAGGTCATTGTGCCCCTCTACTCGTCACTTATCAGGCCCATAATTGAATACAATGCCCCTTTTGGGATGTACCTTACCCGACACCTGCAGCAACTGGAGAGGCCTCAAAAGTACCTCACCAAGAGGATCATGGGCTACAAACAGATGTCCTATGCAGCTCGACTAAAGAAACTCCAGCTCTACTCAGTTGCTTACTGCCTACTCAGAGGTGATCTATGCCTGACGTACAAAGCCATGTCAAACCCAGAATTAATGGACATGCTCCACCTCAAAAAATCCATGTCCCTTAGAGCTACACGCTCCAGGGACTTAAACCTCAGCACAAAAATAAATGGGACATGCTGGAGGGACAGATTCATTTCCCAGAGGCTCCCCTCACTCTGGAATAGAATCCCAATTCATGTTAGACATAGCCCCTCGCTGACCCTCTTCAAGCGAAATCTGGACGCGTGGATGGGAAATCGCAAATTCACCCCTGGGATCTCTTCTGTGTCCTTGCTAGACAGAGGCACAATAAACTAATCTTAAAAGGGTACCTTCTGTGACATACTTTACAGAGGCACAGTAGGCTAATCTAATAGGGAGGAGGAAGCCAAATACACTCTGGCTAGGCTTACAAATGCCCTAGGGCAGATAGCCTAGTATCTACCTATGAACTAGTGGTTCTTCATTTCATACCAGAACTAATACAGATTCCAATGCAGTTGCTTATTATTCCATCTGATGAGAACACGCACTGAATATCTATAGTATAAATACCTTTTTTTTAGGAAGAGGTCTCCATATAATAAAAATATAAGGGGACTGAGATGCACTTTTCCTTAATATGTAGTTTCATATAATTATTTTTCCTAGATTTTTATTTATGAATGTTATATTTTGGATAAAGTAAAAATACTATCAAATATAATGAAGTTGATTCTGTCTTTATTTTGGAAAGCATGTGAAACACAAAAATCTGCTTTGTTTGAGGAAATGCTTTTCACCTTCCACTAGTAAAATTAGACTTTTCGTTTCTTGTGTATTTGATAAGGGAATAATAACTTCCCTAAACATGCATAAGTTAATGTGACTCAGATTTCCTTTCTTGTGACAACACAATCCTCTTGTTTGAGCTTTGCTTTAATTCTCTAAATATAATAAACTACAATCTTATTTAATTTATTTTAGATAAAGGGTTAGGCTTAGAGATGCTGGTGTCTCATGCCCGTGATGTTGTGCTGGAATACATAGAAGAAAATAATAATTCAAATATATAGTGCATATAAAGAAAAGTAAAACATGTACCCTGAGCACTGTGGAAGTACATGACACATAGCTTGAAGCATATCAGAATGTAAGCTAAGAACCCCCAGACCATAGGCAGCAACATACCTCTCAACCTACATCCAGCCCCAAATCTGGACATCTAAGTACCATAAAATGTAAATACCAAATAGCACATAACTCTTACCGCTTCCAGTAGGAATGTAGGATACTACTCAGAAACATGTTTGAAAAACAAAATAATGGAAAAATATAAACATATTATCAAAGAAACTATGTAAAATCTGTAGAGTTTAATGAACTGCATTAGAAAATTCTACCAACCAAGGTTATTTGTTTTTGTGTTCAAAAAAGGAAATTTCAGATGTGTGTTCTCTTTAAAATTTTGCTGCCGCTAGTATGTTAGTTATCTACTGTGGTTTTTCTGTGTACTAGACATCTTCAGAAGTCAGTTGTGATGAGTAGAATTCAGAAAATTGTGAGAAGGGGTAAATTAAGCCTGAAAATAAGGATATACTTCCAAAAACAGGAGTATCAAGGGTAAAACAGGCTTACAAATTAGTATGTTCCTCTAAAATAAGGACAGTTGAAAAGTCTGGGCAGGTGTTTCTTGAATAATGTGGTGTTTCTGTGACATTTGGGGGACTGAAACAGTCTGCTAAAGGTGTGTATCAATGTTAGACCAAGAAGATGTTGACTGACTGTAGACACACATCTAGGCATTCAGACATGTACACAGTATTTAATATATGTAGAATAGGGAACCAGGATGTCATAGAAACTATTTGGCTATAATGGAACATATGTAACTCTGCTTCTGTTCCTAAGAATAAGAATGCTTCTTGGGAGTAAAGTATCAACAATCTGTTATGGAAACATGTTCAAGAAGCATTTAATCAGTGGCAGGTTTTCTATGAGTTTTGTTATGTATGATTGGTTAAGAGAAGAGTAACCATGTTAAGGATGCATCATTAAAGATAATCTCTATAAAAGTCAGAGAAAGTACTTCTGCTAAAAGAGTTGTTTTGACAGTACAGTACAGCAAGACTGAACAACAGATAGACTCCTGCAAATGTTCACATCCTGCTAGGAAAAGTCTTATTATGAGCTACCAAACATATGGATATAAAACAAGAAATGTAAAAGAAATGAGATTAGAGCCACTGCCAAGAAGGTACAATGAATTATCTGAAGACACAAAGTGAAATATCAGCAAGTTAGGCTTCACATTGACCACTCAGTCATACTTGTTGCCTCATGGGAAGGTTGAAAGTAAATTAATAAGTTGGATGAGAATGACGTACCTGAAAAACTGTAGAACAAAAACCTTTGATTTCCCCAGCAGTTCAGACCAAAGTCCAAAAGCTCAGGTGAAATGAAAATGTGTGTATATCAGACTAATTAACTGGGGCATATAGAGGAAGAAGCATCCTGCACAAACAGTCAAAAGCATAAATTACTAAAATGAATGAGGCAGTTGTTTTCAACATTCTAGACCTCAAGTTAGGCAACCATTAACTTAAACCAAAAATAACTTCCTGCCCGTACGGCAACTGCATGGCTCCAATACTCAATTGTAATCAGTCAAAAAACAGCCAGCAGACAATGGCAAACTGTGATGATTTTTTAGGCTCCTATAAAGCACATAGAAACAGACCGGTTATGGCTCCAATGCACTCTAGCCTCTTCAGTGTTTAAGGTAATACTAAAAATTAGTGACTTAAATACCATACACATAAATGAATGTTAAACAACCATTGGTTCCTTACAAATGATGATTCAATCCAGGTGAAAATAATGCACCTAATTTGATTATCCATTTCCTTTCTTTAAAGTCCAAAAGGCTATATGCCATCCAGCTTTATTAGCCCTATTTCCCATGATTTTATCAATAACTGTAAATCTAAATGCAGCATTGGGGTGTTTAGTAATATGCTTATATAATGCATTACTAAGTCTTTTGTTTCTAATCCCACTTAGATGTTCTGAAATACGAATCCTGATGGGGCTGGATGTCTGTCCTACATAGAAGGCATGGCAAGTACAGGTTGCTAAATAGATAAGGCAATCTGTCCCACAGTTCATAAAAAAGTTCATAAAAAAGGGAATCTTAAATACATTACCCATATTACTGCTGGAAACATCCATTGTTTTGTTAACAACCTTACAGTGGGTACAGTGACCACAAGGTCCACAACCTGCTAATAAGTCACCAGTCCTTGTCTTTTGACTAGTCACGCAAAAAAGCCAAAAACCACTTAAAAACACAAAGTTAACAAGTGAAGTGGTAGGAGAAAGCTGGTAAAAAGAGTAACGCTCTAATCACTACAACCAGAATGTTTTATTAGGTCACCTAATAAAACATTCCGGTTGTAGTGATTAGAGCGTTACTCTTTATACCAGTTTTCTCCTACCACTTCACTTGTTAACTTTTTGACTAGAGTCAACTAAACCCTTATTAATATGCTTATAGTGACTCAACTGGGACCCAATATTCCTCCCCCTATGAAATGAAAATGAGCACCTGTCCCCCATTGTAGTAGAAAAATAATCATCTGCCAGTAGTATGTTCCAATGTCTCTGAACAGTATTAAACAAAACGTCCATATTCCTGTCATAAGTGGTCACAAAACGGATGACTGGATGATGGTTAATCCGTTTCTGTTTATATTGTAAAGTATCATGCCTGTCCAATAAAGAAACAGTATTGCTAGCACTCAAAACGTGGACCATTGAGTACCCCCTATCTCTGAATCTAGAAATGAGATCATCCCTATAACATACATAACTATCAGGCTTGGAACAGATTTGTTTCATTCTAAGAAATTGGGACTTAGGTATAGTCTTGCAGATATGAGGTGGATGAAAGCTGAAGGCATGGAGAAGTAGTTGTATTGGGGGTATTTCCTATATACCTGTGTTTCTAAGGTATGGTCATCAGTCCGAGTGATCAATACATCCAAAAAAGTGATCCTATGGGAATGATAACTGGCTGCAAATTGAATACCCCACTTGTTCTCATTAAGATAACTTACAAATTCTCTCAGATATATCACATCCGATCTCCATACCATCCAGAAATCATCCAAAGATTTCCTCCAGATGTCAATTTCATTTAGATATATATTATGGGAGGTATCATAAATTATAAACTCCTCAATATATGCCAGGAATAGATCTGCATAAATTGGGGCAAATGATGTCCCCATGGCCGTCCCCTTGATTTGCCAAAAACATTTATCAAGATAAAGAAAAATATTCTTAGTTAATATATGTTCAGCAAGCCTGATAATAAGAGTATTCAATCCTGGGGGGTAAAGGTCTGACCTGTTTAGCCAATACTCCAAGTCATCCAGACCCGCCCAGTGCAGTATATTCATGTATAGGGCCAAAACGTCCTGGGTGCACAATAGCTATCCAGGTTCCAATTGTGTATCAGCAATAATTTGGAGAAATTCAGTGGTGTCATGAAGTCTGGAACATACCTACTTAAGTAAAGGTTGTAACCATATAGTTAAAAACTGGGATAGGGGATCCGTGATGGAGCCCCTTCTAGAAACAACTATACTATACTGGGGGGACAGTGAAGGCATGCTTGTGCACATCAAAACGGCACATTCCTGGATCTCTCAGTGGCCATATTCCATGCAGGAATGGCTACACTGTTCCTACATGGAAAATACGGCTTCATGAATCCCGGGGATTGAGTATGCTGTCTGCTGTGGCAAACCAGCATGCAAGAGTTGAATATTAATAAGCTAACATTGTACAGATTTTGGTACTTTTTGAAAATATGCATTGTGTAAATGAAACTGTGGATATACGCTCTGGAATTCAGAAACACATAACACACTGCAGAATCCTCTTCTTAGCAGTGATTCAGATACTACTGTTTTGCTTCAGTGGTAAAATGGCACTTCATTGCAGTGTGAAAGTGGTCTCACTGCTGAAGGCTGCATGCAGCACTCCAGGGACACAGTTAATGCAAATAAGCCAAGTGCTTTTCCTGAAGAAGATGCAAATACTAGGCCTGCCTCTCTGCTTGTCCAGTGAGGTAATAAAAGTACATACACCATCTTTTGATATCATACAACCATTCACTCATATGGCAGGAGCAGAAATGTTAGCTCCACAGGAGGTAAGTACTGCAAAACCATCTCTCTGTTCATGTTTGCATGAGAGTGTATGTATGTGTGTGTGTATGTGTGTGTGTGTGTGTGTGTGTGTGTGTGTGTGTGTGTGTGTGTGTGTGTGTGTGTGTGTGTGTGTGTGTGTGTGTGTGTGTGTGTGTGTGTCTTTGCATAGTGTGTATGTCTCTTGTTTGTGTTGTTTATGAATTTATGTTTGCTTTTTGTGGGTCTCTATGTCTTTCAGTGTCTTGTGCATAATATGTTTGTGTCTCTCATTGCATTGTGTATATATGTATCTGTGCCTCTTGATATGCTGTCTCTCCATTTTCATTTTATAAGTTTGTGGGGTGGTTTGAGTGAGTCTGTCTGCTTCTGTGTGACATGTTTCTGTCTCTCTGTTTCTCTGAGTGACTGTGTCTTCTTGAGTGTATGTCTGTGTTGCTGTTTGTTTCTGCATATGTAGCCATACAAAACACCAATGTGCCCTTTCCAAGAACAGGGTCAAATCTGCCCCAAAGCACTGACTGGCAACTTAAGTGCTGAACCAGAGATAAATCTTGGAGTTCAGTCCCACTGTGGTGACGTGAGTGTAGCAAACAGAAAAACACATAGAAGATTTTATTATTTTATCTGTTCCCAAAACAAGCTCTAGCTGTGCCTTTCAGTATGACAACCCACACTTCTAATCTGGTTGCAGCTTGTTTGAAGACTGCCAGTGACTTTACATATTTGGACAATTGAGCTTAATATTGTGTAGTCATGTTCATACTGAATATTGCAATGAGTCCAAAATTTATAAGCTTATCAATAACAGTAAAAAGCAATCATCTTTAAACTGGTTTACGTGTGTGTGTGTGTGTGTGTGTGTGTGTGTGTGTGTGTGTGTGTGTGTGTGTGTGTGTGTGTGTGTGTGTGTGTGTGTGTGTATTTGATGATTATTAGATGTTCATTCAGTATTTAGGTTCATTTCTTGGTACATCAATTATGGAATTAAGTGATTATATAGTAACTCGAAGTGATGTTTTATAATTCACTAAGAATTAAACTGAGCATTATTGATTACTGATAACTTGTATTTATGGTCAAATATATTGGCTGTACATGTGAAATAATGTTACAGAACATAAGCATGTTAGTACTGTTGCACAATAACTGAAAGCATTTCTGGATGCATGACAGAATTTATCCGAGTATAGCCTGATTGTGCTACATCCTGATTACTTTATAATAAAATCTGTTGCAGACTACAGAGTACATGCTAACCCACTACAAAAACGTTTCACTCCTCTAATACATCATCAGAAGGCAGGACTGGATGATATGGAATCAGGAAGTAACTGGACAGATGCTCAGCATACAGTAAGCGGTTATTAAACTTAATAAATATAGGTCCACAACTACACATTTTAGAATAAGAATTTCTACTTTGTAAGATGAGGACACAATTATAACAAAAAGAAATGGCAAAAATAGACAAAAAAAAAACTATTTTAGACTTGATCTTTAATGTCAGGAAGATCAAAAGGCTCCAGACCAGATGCTTAGATTCTTGTCCCAGAAGTGAAAGCATGGTGTTTCACATGGGGAGGGTGCACTCTTAGATTTCACCCTTCAGGGGAGATGATAAACTTAGTTCCTATCTTTCTGAAATGGAGGATGCTCAGTATCCTATACAGATAATTCTGATGAAGGTGTCACAGAGCACCGAGACCAGTTTGCTGTTTTTCCACTTTCGTTGCCATGATTCACGAGCTGCTGAATTAATATAGTGTTATTTTATCTCTATAAGATTAAGGCTTCTATTTCAATATACTGTAGTGATAGTGATGATTGTTGGTTATGACAATTGTTAGTGTTATGATGAGAACTGGGCTTACTTTTGTGTGTTTCCTTATGCAAAAAATAAATAAATACATCTCCGTATACATGTTTTCTATTAAATATTCTTCAACAAACTGTTGAGATTTACAAAATCCGTAACAAATAATAATTTTATTTAAAACTGCTTAAGTTCTACATTATTAAAACTTCCTTGTGACTCTCCAAAAAAGTTTCATGCTGATACACAGTACAAAACATCTGGTAACTTCTCCAGCTCTCCATAAAAAATGCCTTCATCCTTCTGGTTGTGTAACATTTGTCTTTTTACAAGAATCATTTTGTAAACTTATTCCATGTAAAATCTTTGCATATGGAAAGGATTTCTTTGCAATATTCATTCAATGTTAAATATATTTCTGAATTCACCCCTTCAAAACAGCCCAAGCTTTTCTCATATGTACATCCTTTATAACCAGTTTTTGAACCACAGTTTTATCAGATCATCAGTTGAAACATTCCTTGGCCATACTTTTCTCATTTCTGTACTTCCCCTTTTCCAATATTTTTTTTATTACCTAATCTTGAAAAACTGTATGATAATCTGTTTTCAATCTTAGACTACATTTGATCAAAATAATTTTATATTCAAACAGCTGGATTCAGATAGAGTATCCTCTGTTGCATAGTAGGTCAAGGCTTTGTTTCTATAAAAGGGTACACAAAATCCTGTTTGATTCATAACCCATCTGCAGGATCCTTTGCGTAGTTGTATTTTGCTCCATGGCACTATAGCCACTCCTGTGGTAATACGCCCACTCACCAATACTGCTTCATTCACAGAAAAACAGTAGCAGTAGCTGAGTCCCATAGCAAAATACATGAGGCTCCAGTGGCATATAAACAACAGCCAAACCTGCCATGGTTGCAGTAATCTCCCACCCCTGCTAATATGTTCCTGGGCAGACACCACAGAGCAGCATACTAATGTTGTCATTAAGTAAAACCCACACTAAATCATCATTGCACAGCAGGAATCCCCTACCAGCAGTGGAACTTGCCTCATTGCAGGCAAATGTATAGCACACTCTGCCTCATCTTATGCTGGTTACCTGTTGTCAATGGGAGCATGTACAATGTCAGAGCTCCTCTTTATCATAATATGGTAATGACCACCTTGCGATGTGAACCATGAGTCTAGATGATTGTCCCTATTGAACTGAAAACCAAGACCCCATGAACAAAATTGGGAGAAAGGACTTCACCATAGATGAATGGCCCTAAGTAATGTCAGCATGTAGAATGACTGTGGTTCATTTGTGAACCACCTTAATTCATACTGGAGGTGTATGAGTGCCACTGACCAGGGGTTGATGCCCTCCCGGTTAGTTGCTGCAGTGACCCAGTAAGGCAGAATATGCAGATGTAGGTGTCTTACATAACACTAATGTGTAGTACAGTCTGGCTACACAGAGCAACTTCTAGTCTCAAGCACAAGAGGTTCTGGTAAGCATTAGCATAAGCTCCACTATCTAGAAATCCCTAATACACCAAGGCAGAAGTTTCTGCTGCTCAACCATCAGTATTCTGGCAAATATCTCAAAGTCATGTGATATGGGGTAAACATCTGCCAGATACCCCTCATCCCCATTATGCTGAGGATCATCTCATTCTGTGGCTTCTTGTACCATAGATTGCATAGTTTTCCAGTCTAGAATGTCCATGATTAAATCCTTCAGTGTCCCACCCAACTCCAGATCTGCCACCTTATCTAATGGGTAACCATCTCAATCTCCTGTTTCCACTTCTACATATGGCTACACACCTCCATTATCTCCACTTCAGAGATTCTGCCATGAAGGACATCACTATCTTCCCCTATCACCCTTCCCCTTCACACTGTCTCTTTCTCTCTCTCTCTCTCTATATATATATATATATATATATATATATATATAGATATATAGATATATATATACATACATACACATACGCACACACAATAAACTGGTATTGGAATCTTAGTTGTCCGGTGCAGTTCGTCCTCTTCACAGTGCATTTTTCATTTACTAGTTTGTTTCTGCAATGCTTCATATTTTGGTATATATATATATATATATATATATATATATATATATATATATATATATATATATATATATATATATATATATATATACATACATATATACATATATATATATATATATATATATATATATATATACACACATATATATATATACACATATATATATACATATATATATATATACATATACTCTTACTCTTCTTGACCTTGCTCTTACCCAAAACAATAATGTCGAAATAATCTGCTCTAGAGTTCAAATTAATACTACTAAATCAATAAACATCATTTGTGCTTATCTGCCTCCAGGAAATAATATCCCCACATTAGAACAACTTCTTGAACAACTCTCAAATTACCTCCCCCAAGAAACACTACTTCTTGGAGACTTTAACATTGACTGGAAATCTTGTAACAATGCTAACCCTACTTCCCATTTAAACCTTTTGGTTTCAAACAACTAATTGATAGTGCCAGTAGAATAAATAAAACAAGCAAAAAGAAACCACCTTAGACTGGGTTCTTACAAACTCCCCCTCACAAAGCTACAAAACTGGCATCCTTCCTGATGACCTTAGCGATCACTCCCTCACATATGTCATTAGAGCTAAAACTCATCAAAACTTACCTACCTCACATAGAACACTATATTCAAAGAAACAATTTAATCCCCAAAGATTTCAAACAGAACTCTCACAATACAATTGGACCCCTCTAAAGCACCTCTCTCTCAACAAAGCCATAGAATATTTCAACTCAGCATTCCTTACAATCCTAAACCACCATGCCCCAAGTCGTACCATTAGAATAAAGACCAGAACAGCACCCTGGCTTACCTCTAATACTAAACAAAAGATCAGGCTTAAAAATAAATCTTGTTAGAAATGGCTCCTCTAGAAACCCAACAGACTATCAAACCTTTAGAGAGCTGAGAAACAAAACCAAAATGCTATTATTTCAGACAAAAGAACTACTATGTAGAACTTCAGCAATCCACAAAAAGAACCAAAAAGGTTCTGGTCTACTATCAATCATCTACTTACCCCAGGTAAAATAGTAACACCTAACCCACAGAATCTAGACCCTGATAATCCCTCTTTAATAGCCAATAACTTCAATAGCTTCTTTACTACTTCCATACAAACACTAGCAAGCCATTTATCCCTGATGCATCCCAACTGATCTTAAGTAACACCAGCAACGTCATTCCTCCGTGACAACTCCAACTCATACCCACCTCCTACATACAATCTCTCTTACAAAAACTTAAACCCACTACCCCTCAGCAGATAAGCTTCCTGCTGAATTCCTTCAGGTAGCAGCAAAAGCTATAGCCTACCCTGTTTCGATCCTAATAAACAGATCCATAAAAGAAAGTGATTTTCCAGCAATCTGGAAGATATCACACATCATACCCTTACATAAAGGAGGCAAATCCACTGACCTCTCTAACTACCGCCCAATAGCACTGTTATCTCCACTAGCTAAAATCATGGAAAATGTATACACAAACAACTACTTAACCATCTCCTTCAAAATAACCTACTAGCAAACACTCAACATGGATTTAGACCCTCACATAGTACGACCACTGCACTACTTTCCTTTACTAACACAATAAACTGTAACCGTAATAATAACAAACTAACTGCTTCTCTTTTCCTAGACCTGTCAAAAGCCTTCGACATGGTCAACCATAAACTTCTCCTACACATACTAAACTCACTTGCCTTGGATTTTTCCTCCTTAACGTGGTTCTCATCCTACCTTGAAAACCGACAACAAGCAGTACTCTGGAAAAATTCTCTATCTGCTCTACTACCTATCTCCTTAGGAGTACCTCAAGGATCAATATTAGGCCCACTCTTATTCTCTATCTTTATTAATGATCTTCAATCATCTATCCATAACACTACCTGCATACAATATGCAGATGATTCTACCATCATCTGTACCGCTCCCACCCAATCTGAACTCCAGTCAATCACACAATCTACCTTTTCAACCGTTGAACAATGGTTCTCAAAAAGATGTCTCCTTCTCAACTCCAAGAAAACAAAACTATTACTATTCTCACCTACCCACAAATCTCCTCAACTAAATTTTACTATTACTGCAGCTGACAATTCTCTTATCTCCCCAGACTCTACTACCAAACTGCTTGGTGTTACTATTGATAATAATCTTAACTATGATTGTCATATCAATAACACTATAAAAGCAGTAAATAAAAAGATAGGTTCACTGTACAGAATAAAACCCTTCCTTACTCCAGAAGCACGGACCACCTTAGCTCAATCACATCTTATCTCCACCCTACTGTATGCTTCCTCTATTTACACCAATCTCTCTAAAGGTAACCTGAAAAAACTAACTACATCCTATCATAATATAGCCCGTTTTGCCACAGCATCCCAGTACAGAACTCACCACTGTAATAACTTAAAACAATTACAATGGTTAGAACTACCTAACAAGCTTATCTATCAACAACTCTTAATTACACATAACATTCTTTATCAACCAACAAAAACACCAGCTCTCAGTAACCTCCTTACTCCCTACAAAAACTTGGAACAGTTGCGATCTGCCGAAAAGATACAAGTCACCACAACTAGAATTACAAATTCAGCAGGTAACTGTCTATTTTCAAACTCCATAGGGAAAATATGGAATAACCTCCCCCCACACATTACCTCACTAGACTCCTTTCAACTTTTCAAAAAACAACTTCTATTACATCTTAACAACTTCTGGCTCTGCTCCTGTACCAATCCAGACTAAATGACTTCTTCGCTCTTCAGCCATACCTCCCTACGTAAAAATCGCTATCTTTCCCTGCTATTTCAAATGACTAAATTACTGTACTGTTCTAAAAAAAAAAAAAAAAAAAAATATGAATATATAGCTTAGGCTATTTGTTTTTTACCTGTTTTTTTTTCGCTGTATTTTCTACTACACTAAAATGTATGCATTGTTGCTTAAATGTTTAACCTTGTTTTAATTGTGGAGCTTTTCTCCCCGGGCCTCCACTGAAAATGGAAATTATCCAGCTGGACTAGCCCGGTCAACAAATGTAAAATAAATAAAATAAATAAATATACCACATCCATTATAGAGACCTCCTTGTAAATATTTCCATGAGAATTCCCAAATGCCTCTTTTATCTCTACATAGGTTCATAGGTTCATAGGTGTGTTCTGGGCTAATGGCCCTGGAACCTTTACAAGCCTAACCCATAGAATTACCCTGGCATCATGTCACTTGACCTTAGTTCCCAGTGCCTCTGTCCAGTAGAGCCACTGGAGTGATCCCCATGGTGAATTTTCTATTTCCCATCCACTCATCAAGATTTCTCTTGAAGAAGGCCAGTGAGGTGCTCTGCTTGACATGTATGAGAAGTCTGATCCATAGCATGGGCAGTCTCTGGGTTATGAACCTGTCCCTCCAGCATGTTCTGTTGATTGTGGTAATGAGGCTGAGGTCTCTAGAGCATGTGGTGCTGAGGTACTGGGATTTCTATAGATGTGGCATTTCTAACAGAGCTGGGTCAGACATGGCTTTGTATGTCAAGCAGAGATTGCCTCTAAGTAGGCGATATGAGACAGAGAATAGTTGGAGTTTTTTGAGTCTGTCCATATAGGACAAGTGTTTAGGGCCTAGGATCCTCTTTGTGAGGTACTTTTGTGGCCTCTCTAGTTGTAGTAGGTGTCTAGTGAGGTACATGCCAAATGGGACATTGTACAAGATGATTGGTCTAATGAAGGAAGCATATAGGGAGACAATGACCTCTTTCTTCCTGGATGCAAAACCCTTAGTAATGAGATGTGCCACATAGAAGGACTTTCTGACCACAGTGGTAATGCGGTGGTCAAAGGAGAGGTTAAAATAATCAGCCACGCCAAGTCTCAAACCCAGAACCCTGTACACCATAGTCAGAGCAATGTACCAGTACACCATTTGACATTCTACAGCTTCTAGTTTCCCAACTCATTTTTATACTTCAGGTCTGTGTAGACATCCTCTGTTTACTTCATTTCCATACTAAAATTGCTGTCTCCATCTCTCTTGTAGCCCAGAACTTAGCTTGCCTCTTTCCCTACTCTACCTCAGTTTGCATCTCTTTCAGTAAGTTAAGCTCCTCCTTAAGCTCCATTAACATCACTTACTACCTTCAAAATAACCTCTGTAACCATCATCACTCTTATTGTCTCTCTTACTTTTTCCTGTCTCTGTATCCCCTCATAATTCCTAAAGCCATAATCTGACCTCTGTACATTGTCTTAACAGCATCCCATTCTCCAATAACAGCTGTCACCTTCCTCATTGTTCTGTTTATCCACCTGCTTACCATTACCTGCAACCACTTAGGTTTCTTCACCACCTTCCTTTTTCCCTGCATCCCAGGTGCATGGCCCTTTACATCCCCTCTTTAATCATCCACCTCATAACTACCACAGTGTGATCTGATAAATTAATATCCAGTATCTGCATTTCTGTCACTTCCAGCATTGCACCACTATATCCACTAACAACTGATCTACTCTACTTACCCACCTAGACTAATTTATGGAAACTATTTTTCTTCCTTACATATTTCTCTGTACATAACTAATCCTAGCTCATGCATACCTGTCTGCATTAACTTCTGATTTTTCAAATAATAATAATAATCATTAGCCTTTTTTGGCCCACAACAACATTTCTGCACAATCCTTCACTCTTCTACCATTCACCATGCGGATGTTCTACAAAACATATCTACTAACTCATCTGCTTTTTTTATTAAAGCCCCTCTTTTCTCTCTTCTTATACACAGTCCATGTTCAGTCAAGCATACCCCTTCCTTGCCTCAGTAATCTTGCATTTCTATTCATGAAGAAATACCACACCCCTCCTTCTTTATCTCAGGCAGTCAAAGTCAATCTCTTCCTTCCTTCTCTCTCTCTCTCCTTATTATTATTATTATTATTATTATTATTATTATTATTATTATTATTATAGGTTCACGAAGGTTACTAGGTTAATGGCCCTGGAGCCCTTACAAGCCTAGCCATATTTATCTCTTGTTGCCCCAATTGTTGGTGATTAGGTAAGTGAAGTTCACAGAGGTAAGGGTCTATGGTAGCTAATACCAACTTCTTCTGTCCAGGAAAGTCATGGCCACCACCCCATGAGTGAATTTGCAGTCACCCATCCATTGATCTAGGATGCGTTTGAACAGGGTAATGGAGGGGCTCTGTTTCATGTGAATTTGAAACTTGTTCCAGAGAAGTGGCAATCTCTGTGAGATATATATATCTCCAGCATGACCTGTTCATGTCAGAAGCTAGGTGAAGATCTCTGGAGTGACTGACCCTCATGCAATTTGATTTACAAATGTGTAGCTTTTCCATCAGACTGCCCTGTAAGCCAGGCACAGGTCACTCCTCAAGAATCTGTAGGAGATAGAAGCAAAGTCTGGTACTGCTTGTCCCCCATATGCCTGGGAAGTTTCAGTGTTTCCTACACTCTCCAACTTAATGGTAAAGAGATAATATTTTATTAAACATGGAAATAAAAGGTTTGTATATATCTTAGGTAAAAAATGGATGTATTTTAAAATAACAAGGGAAGAAGAAAGTATATTTTTAATGGATGGAAGAAAAACTAAAAAAGTACAAGAAGCATTATAAGAAGGAGGCAGAGTAAGAGAATGACAACACCACGTGTCCATGGTAATGATAAAATCATTGGACAGCGCAGTGGTGCAGCGGTAGCATTGTTGCCTCACAGTAAGAGGTTCTCCAGTTCGATTTGTGGCTGGGGTGCCTTTTTTGTGGAGTCTGTATGTCCTCCCTGTGTTTGTGTGGGTTTCCTCCCACATTGAAAGACATACATCTGGAGCATTTCTCCCTGGGCCTCTGCTGAAAAATGGCTTTGTTCTAAGTCAGACTTTCCTGGTTAACAAATGTTAAATAAATAAATTTGACTTTGCACAACTTATAAGTAAGGACATGGTGTCTAGATCTACAGAAATCATAGTCCCACTGTACTCAGACCTCATCTGAGCAGTATTTGAGTATATTGCACCCTTCTGCATTTACCTGACCATGCATTTGCAACAGCTGGAATGGCCACAGAGGTTCCACACTAAAAGAATATAGGGTGTAATTAATAATAATAATAATAATAATAATAATAATAATAATAATAATAATAATCATAATAATAATAATCATCATAATCATAATAATGATCAGAAAAAAGGTTGTGTTAACATCTTCATTTTCCTTCTTGTTGTAATTTTTATTTAGTCACATTTTGATGAATGGAATATAGTCAGGCTGCCCATAATGACTGTAATGCTTGGCACAAATTCAGGAGAACTATATTCAAATGGTACAAGAAGTGATTTTTTGGACTAATCATCCACTGTTTTGGGTGTTGGTACACTGGTACAGCAAGCACTTGCTTATAGAAGGCTGGACAGTGGTACTTCTCTGATATGAGTTGTTTAATTTTAGCTGCTGGGCATAAAGACTAAGACTGCTGCACCTGTGTTTCAGAAGAATTCCAAAAATGCAAGAAACATGTAGCTGACTAACTTGCATATTGTGAAAGTGTGAAACAGTGTACAGAGAGAATTCATACTGGAACCTATAGTTCTGCATTGTACTTGCATATGTCTCTTCCACTATGTTTAAAGCAGTTTGCTAAGCCTGAAGTTCCATTTTCGATTTCTGTAGTGAAATTATTACACTTGCCCATGGAAATAAATTTTGCTCAGGCATTCTAATTATCCTAGGTATTGTTGCAATAACATCACACTTGTAAAATTATTACAATATTCTTATTCTACAGACTTGTGGTAATGAAAATAATTTTTAAGACTTCATTTGCTCACAACTGTAAAAGTTCTGGAAACCTAGATATTAATAATTTAGGAAAACTACAGGTGTTTTGCACAACCAGGTGATCACAATTACCAGCTTTTATGTTTATTTATTTTATTTATCATTTGTTGACCGGGAAAGTCCGACTAGGTTCCACAGTGCCTGTTTTCAGCAGAGGCCCGGGGAGAAATGCTCCAGATGCATGTCTTTGGAATGTGGGAGGAAACCGGAGTACCTGGAGGAAACCCACACGAACACAGGGAGAACATGCAAACTCCACACAGAAGGCACCCCAGCCGAGAATTGAACCGGAGAACCTTTTGCTGTGAGGCGACAACGTTAACCGCTGCACCACTGTGCCGCCCTGTTCCTGTCTGTCTTTTCATTCAACTCATTTCAGTTCTTCCTAGGATTGGCTGTCAAAGAAATGACAAATGTATGTGAATTTCTTAATGGGGGGCTTTGACTTTCATGACTTCATGTCTGTATTCCCAGAACTGAAGAAAACAACCACACATTAGGGTGGACTATGTTCAGGGAACCAAAAAAGTGTAGCTAAATGCCTTTTCTCAGTCTACAAACTTAAAAAGATGTTTTTCTGCACATAAACAGAGTAAAATATACTCTGTGGCATTTCAGCAATTAAGGAATTTGGAATTCTTGGAATGGTCTCTGTCGTTCTTGAGCAACTTAATTCATGCACTGCACAACAATGCATTTGACGGACTTTCTTCACTTAGAATACTAAAAATCAGAGTTCATAATTTTCTGCTTACATCTAATCCTGTTATCCTGCCTTCTCTCAATGCACTAGAAAGCCTTGATATTGAGTATTGCAGACTTGTGTGATGTAATCTGAAAATACAAAATCTAACCTTCATAAAACCATTTCACAGTCGCTATCAGCAAAACTGAAGCTGTAAAAGTGAAGTGCATCGTATTCTGCATGGTAAGGTATGAAACCCAAGTTTGCAGTATCCAGTTCAATATAACATATTTGAACTTGCATTTTAACAGTTTGTACCAAATTGAAACAGGCTGTTTATATTTATGTCAACATTTTGAATATGTAAATGATGGCAGAACAAATGAGAATATAAGTGAGCTGTTACAGTTTGGTACAAATATGGCAAACACTCTTCATATGGCTACCAGTGGTGCAAGAATGCCAGGGCTTCCAGAAAATGCTTGGTGTACTTCTTACAATTTCATGGTCAAAAATTTGAAACTCAAAGGAAATTATGTACAAGTGGTTGATAGCAAACTTGTTGTCAAGTGTCAGGTTTTAGAAGGCCTAGACCCTGGAGCCTGTTTAATAAACCAAAATGAGGACGGCATTCTCCATTCAGTGATAAAGCTCAAAATCCTCATTCTGGAAAACAATGTTAACATCTGCCCCGCTAACCAGATATTTACTTCCCATGTATGTAACTTAGATTTGTCTAAAAATTCTGTAGGTGCTCTAACAACAAAACAGTTTTTTTTCTGCATGGTTAATCTGTAGATACTAAATTTAGAAAATAATGCAATTGCTGTCATACATGAATTAGCTTTCTGTGGGCTAAAAAATCTTCCTGAACTGAATTTGAAAACTGACAGACTTTCCTTTATACATGATTATTGCTTTGTGCATTTAGAAGCTTTAATTTCACTTAACCTGCTAGGAAAAACAAGGCACAGCTTCATGAATTTTACCTGCAAACTTTAAATGAGAAAGCTTCTTCTGTAAACTTGTCATGCTTTCCATATGTTGTGAAGATATTGTTTCTGGAAGGAGAAAATATAATACATATTAAAAATCTGAATGCTGAGCAAAAGCATGTGTTAAAAACTTTGCATATTATAAGTGAGATACTTTATTTTATTGTCAAGATGTCAGCACCTCCAATGGCACTTAAGACATATTAACATAAAAAAATAAGTGATTTGGATGCTTTAGTTTATTTCAGGAACAGTACTACCCTCAAACAAATGTTCCATAAACTCCCGATACTCGATTTCACAGAAATATTTACAACTGGAAGACAAATACTTTGGTTCATCTAAATGCTGAGGCTTCAGAAAACGTATTTCAGAAACTGACAAGTTTAGAAGTATTAAAGGTAATAAAAATCTTTTATTTCACTCCTCAGTTGTTTAAGGAATTGATGTATCTTACAGTGCTTGTAATTGCTCTGCAGAAAATTGAGGTATTGTCCCATGATCTCTTTTAAAACTTTGCCAGTTTTAAGTATGTTTATTTTTACCAGGTTATATTCCAGTGTGATTGTCAAAATGCATGGCAGCTACAAGAAGGAAGATTATATTAAACATGAAGTATGTAAAGTGGGTTACAAAATATCTGACATCTCCACTTTGTGTCTTTTCTTGAAAAGACCTGTGACCTTCTCTTAGAATATTCTTTTTTTTTTCCTTGGTACCTCTTTATCTATAATGCCGTACATATTATTTGCTGCATTATATGAAGTGGCTGGGTGGTACATTGTGTATATTTCTGTGCATTATCAGTGCTCAGCTGGCAGGATTGCTGGGAGAAAGACAAATAAATGTCCCATGCAATTATTATATGTCTGTGTCTTATAGGAATAAAGGTGAGTGAGGGGTTATCAATGAGCTTCTTTCAAACATGGAGCAGAAACAACAGCCCATGCTTAAAGTGTGCCGCCATAACAGGGAATCTGAGGTGGGAAAGGACATTGTGGACAACATATACAGTAGCAGGAAAACTATCTGTGTGCTCAACCGTCATCTACAGGGTGAATGGTGCTCCCTAGAGATAAGAATGATCACCTACAGGCTTCTAGCAGAAAGTTAGGACTTTCTCATTTTGGTCTACCAGGAGAGAATCTCCCCCATGAGATTTCAGTCTATCAAAGACAGGCAAAGGTGGTCTTGAAGAAGACCTACATTGATTGGCCAGAGGAAGAGAATAAACAGTTCATCTTTTGAGAAAAGGTCAGAAGAACTTTAAATAATGGAGAAAAGAAATAAAAGGGATCTTTCATTTACCTGTGACTCAGAAGGCTGTACTCTCATTTTTGTTGCATGAAAAATCAGAAGGCTGTGGGTTTTATTCTTATAGGAAATTATTTGATTCATTTTCCATTAGTAACTGTATAATATAGTATGGGGGTGGGGCTGCACTTTAGTGGTACTATTCTTGAAATGAGATTATAAGTTGAGATCCCATCTCCATGAGTTAGTGGAATCTGACCTGAATGTTGAAGATACCATGGTGCTTATCCAAAAGAAGAATATGGGAATTTCCCTGGTATCATTCCCAAAGTTTCCCAGACTTCATAATTACCATGGGAAAAAAGAGTTGAGTGATTAACATGGCAAACAAAAGTATATAAACTGGACCAACAGTTTTGTCTCATAGACAATCAGTCATGGAGTGATTACTGTTAAAGCCAACACTTACATCATTTAGGCCGATAAAGTAGAAACAATTTAGTTATTTTCTAAAACCTTAGATCTTCTTTTCACTGGAGGAAAAACATGCAGAAATTTGGATTTCTACTCCCCTACTGCTTTCAGGGGATGTGGCATGACAGGATTCATTCCGTGATATAGACAAACCTGCAGCCATAATGTTTCTGATACATTTATAAAACAGGATTCATGTGTTAAGTCAGGCACCTGCTATGGTGCAGTTGTGCCTGCTAGCAGTTATCACATACTTGCTATACTATATCCCTGACTGCTAACAGTACTGATCCCTGAGAAGGCCTGGACATTTCCCATTGTACACTGGAGTTTTATACATAAATGTTCAAAGCTGGTTAGTTTCACCTGATTAGTTTTCAGTTCTGTCTGTTATCAATGTGTGTGATCAAACTTTGTAATTTTATAGGGATGTAAGAAGCAGTGTAAACGTTTTGTGATTTGAAAAGGAAAGTTTATCTTGTTTATTGGTTATACCGAAATGGACTGTTTAAAGAGAGAAGTCATGGAGTTCTCAAAACTTATTTTTCAGTTTAAAGGATGTTATAATCATTACAAAAAAGGAACAAAAGTTTATATTCAAATAGAACAGATACTCCAAATATTCACATTACACAGAACATCTTTCCTTTATGTGCATTGCACATTTGTACCTGTGAATCAGACAATATAATGCAGTTGTCAGTGACAGCATCTCTGCTTAGGGAAAGTGAAATAAAAGGGCAACATTATGGATTACACAGGAAATATTTACTCACATTGATATTTGTCCACTGCATTCAGTATGTTTCTCGGGATCAATTTCCATCTTGGGTCCCCTCTGAAAATGGGTTCTGCTAGTAGTAATAACCCAGTTAACAAAATATAAATAAGTAGTTGAATAAAGCAAGTGTAATTCAATTAAAATTATAAATAGCTAGTTGCATAAATGAGATGCAAAAAATGCATCTATGTATGCATGCATGGTACAAGTGCTGCAAGGAATAACATACTTCAAATACCAGCAGGGGAGGGATGCTTGTTATACTGCAGAATAGGACAGGTTTGGCGAATATTAGCAATTCTTTCTGTCTTCAGTACCTAATTATAAAAGTGGTGATAGGACCAAATGGTGCCCAAAGCAATGCATGCTGGAGTGTGAAGCAATGGGTACTGTTCAACACTCAAATGTTTTTTAAATACAGTGCAAATGTCAGCATAATTACAAATGCACTTTCAGTTGCAGGCACACTGGCAAGTTAATGTGTAGTCCCAATCTCAGGTAGATTAGCATAGTGCAGTCACCATACCTTTACACAGGTATACTGACTGCAACGTTCCTGTACATGGAGCTGTAGTACAGCACATGACATCCACAGGTATGACGCAACACACAGATGACAGAATCAGAACCTCGTCTGAATGCAGAGGACATGGATACACATGCCACATGACAAACATGCAAAGAGACACTGTGCACACAAAATAATACATAGTGATTACCAATTAACCAACTACTACAAAATCTGTTTCACTACAACAGGAACATCATTAAAGTACAGAAATGAGCAATGCATTCCACAAATGCACTGCTAGATATTGTAACTGTCAGTGATGCACACAGACACACATGCACCGCACAGACAGGCACACACACGTGCAGACACACACACACACACACACACACACACACACACACACACACACACACACACACACACACACACACACACACACACACACACACACTCACTGACAATCTACAGGTTAAAACAGACAGCTACATCACCTCCAGTGTTAATAGCAGGCATGAAGCTGCCACAAGAAACAGTAAACTGCCAAAGTAAAAGCACTGAACATTGTTTGAGATCTTACATGCTGAATGAGGTTTAACTCTCTTTGTACTAATAAAAAAGGAGACATAAATCACATTAATCTGTAATATACTAGAATGGATACGAGATCATCTCTTTCAACTGTTCAGATTTTCGCAGAATGTCCAGATTTTTGCCTCACATGTTTGGTTTATTTCTCATAAAATTTGTGGTTTTCTGGCAAATCACTAGGATGATCTGAGGACTGAAGTCACTAAACAATGATATACATTTGAGTTTCAGACTTTATATCTTTTAGAAAATGTATGTTAACACAAACCATGTTACTCTTGCAACTTTCTAAGTTTATATGAGCAATATTTAAAATCTGTCCCTATTTTTGGGCCTTTGTCCCCCCATTTTGTCAGGCTTCATCCAGATTTCTTGGACTGAGAGGTTGAGAGGTATGTACAGGATATGTGTTGGGGGGCAGAGAATTGACATTGAATTCACATTTGTAGCATAGCATCTCAAACAAATGTTTACATACAAACGCACACATACACACACGCACTACAGCTAATAATGTGATATCTAATCTGTGGAGTTGGTCAATTAATTATTTAATTGTTAACATTTTCAACATAGTATTTCCTGCCTCTATTAACATTTTCAACACAGTATTTCCTGACTATATAACTCATCACTGACGATCACAGTTTGACATGGTCTCATTTATTTTAATCAGTGAAACATGCATTGTTCTCCTAGCACCTTAAACATGAGGATTGACTAAAATTAAGATTGGAAAGGTATAATGAATGAGCAAGAAGTCACTTTGACTAATGAATGCAGACGCAGAAACAAGGCAGTGATTTGTAGTGACTTTGCAGTAGAGTGCACATTAGTAAGTTTACTTAGACTGTTGCTTTGTCATGAACTTCATAACACTTGAGATTTAATAGATTTTCAGAATCACACACACCCCTGGATTCAGGAACAGTCCATGCAAGAATTGTTTATTCTTGCACGGACTGTTCCTTGTAGGAATACAGCAGCAGCATGCCCTGGATATTAATGAGGGCACGCCGTCTGTATTCCTACACATACACGGCCCATGAACGAGTACAGCAGGCATGTATAACTGCTGCACTGAGAGTTAAACATGCCCCCTGCACTCAAACAAGGAAGAAGCATAATATTAGAGCCTAGCTCTAATATTATGCATTAACACAGTATCTGTGGACAACTGTCTGTACCCTTGCCCTACATGCATGGAAGCAGTAGGGCAAGAGGAAAATAATAAAAGTGATAGTCCAGAAAATATTTTTTTACCAAATAAATGCAAAAGCTAAGCACCACACAGCCAGTTTCCGCAATGGGCCACTATGTTTAGGCTGGCTGAAATCTGAAATTATAGTGAAGTACAGCTGTGACAGAAAATACCACATTGCTGCTGTAGTATAGTGGTAGAGCCCTGGTTTAGTATGTACTGCATGCAGGGTTTGAAGTCCCCTTCTGCCAATATATTTAATAAACCTTTAAGGAATGTGATTGATAGATATGAATCATATGCATCACTTATAGTAGTGTAGGGGTGGGAATATGTAAAATCTAAAGGTAAAAAAGGTATAATTGTTTTTAAGTGTCAAAAAAAATATTTAAGCAATCTGTAGCTATTGTAAGCTTTGCTCAGCTAGTGTAAGCATTGCTAAGTGGATTTGTGTGGAGTTGAGCAGAGCTCAGCATTTTAAAACTGGCCAGTCAGGAGAAAGCGCGGGGAAAATGGCCCTATTTAAACTGCACAGGCAGGAATATAGCCATAATCATTTGGGATTAATCATAGCAGGACCAGAATGGCAGGTGTAGGGGAAGGTGTGCACTTTCGGGTGCAATGTTGGGGCATCCGGGAGTCCAGAGTCATGGTTGGTCTTCTTGCAAAAAAACAAGATGCCAGGCTGCTGCAGGGCTAGTACCAGGGTTCCCAGTACAAAGCAGAGGCCTAGGACCAGCTGGCACGTAATCTCAACAGTGCCACTGGCATACCCCGAACTGGTGAGCAGGTGTGTCACCATTACAATGACCTGAAGCGGAGGAAGGGATCCAAGAAGCCCGAGTGCAGGATGTCCCACGTGTCTGTAAGTATGCAATCTTATGTATCTGTAACTAAGTATGGAAAAATCTAAACTTGTGACTATGGAGGGCTGCTTAATGTGTTCTCTCCCCATACAGCTGCTGCTGAGAGGTCCCAGAATGTGGTGGCTCATGCCCAGTGACTGGCCCAATTGCGCTGGGAGTATGGTGAGTTCAGAATAATGCCTAATATCTATAATAATAAATCAGAAATAGTAATGGTAGTACTGTCTGTATATGTAATTGTGCTCTAAAAGTCAGAATTAAATGCACTGTGTCAGGCTGCCAGTGTTACAATGGAGTATTGCCATAATCCAGATGCTGTGTAATACAGACGTCAGTAGCAAACAAGGTACAATTTGCAGAAGAGGAATAGTATAATATGTATGGGTGTGTCTGAGTGAACCTGCCAAGAATGTGCTGTGTCAGGGCTACTGTAACAGTTAAAAATGAAAAGTATTCCTTCTTTGCAGATCATATAGGGATACTAATTGTGGATTTCTGAGTTTTACACTAATATGTATGTCAAAAGTAATACATGTGATTCCAAAAATTGTTGTGTCATTTCACTTGTACCTGGAAAAATAGAAATGTTGTATGTCCTACAGAATATATTAAGTGAGGTGAACTGATTTAACACTGCTTGTCTGCATAGTTTAGAATGGGCATATCAAATAACTGTACATATCTCCATCAGAATGTGTTTCACTTGTGTTTCTGACAGCATTGTCCTGTGTGAACCTTTCAATTTTAGCTGCATGTAGCTGTGAATGTACTGAAAAATGTATAAGGCTAACAGGTGCAGACTTAAAACTTACACGGTGTACTCATGATTCGAAACTGCAGTATCTAGTTGTAAAAAACTCAAATGTGCACTCGAGCTAATCTGCACATGAATTTCAAACAGTGACACCAGTGTGTGTTGTGTATGTATAATGTGTACTAAAAATGGGAATCCAAAAATGCAACATTTGATAAGAAAAGTATTATGCACACAAATATGTACTAGATAGAAATGCCACAAGCAATGGATAACATCTACCACAGTAGCTCAGTGTGATAAACACTAGCTCTATAATACACTTTTGTACACACACACCATGGTTCAAATCCAGGAACTGCCACTATCATGTCAGTCAAATTATACAGTTGTAAATTGCAATCTGAATAGAAAAAGTAATGTACTGCAACACATATTTTCCACATAGGGCCTACAGGTAAAGAAATATGTATAAAATACTACTATAATGTGTATAACTATGAAAGGTATACAACTGTTTTATTGATTAGCCCCAGTCCTACAAATAGATGCAAGCTAGTCATCCACACTGTGCAGTCTTGCCCAGACAAGCCTCACAAGTGTCATGCCATCCGGATAGTTTCCCCACTTGCCAAGAAACCTGCACACAGAGAATGTCACAGTAGAAGTATGTCAAAAGCACAATACACACTACAGGGCCTGCAACTAATATGTGAGTCCCATGTCAAGAACTGGAAACTGAAATATGTGTAGTAACCGTAATGTAATGTGCACACAGTTCATCTGCATGGGGCCCACAGGTACAGAAATCTGTATAGAAACAGTTATGATGTGTATAACTAAAATAAGTGTAGAATTATTCTGTTGATATGTACAGTTGTTGGTGTGCTGTAGCAGCCCCATGGCCCAGGGAGAGTGTAAGTGTGCTCAGAATGTAGAATATTGAATAGTAGTGTACTGACACATATAATTGAAAGCAGTTGTCAATTGAATCTGTTCCCTTCCCCCACCACTCAACTGATCCAGTAATCACACTGAAACCAGTATGGGTATGTCCTTAAAAAAACTCTACTGTTGGGACCATTGTTTCATTTTGTTTATCATTGTTAAAACTGTGTGTATACTAAAATTCCTTGTTGAATAACCATTTTGTTGTTGCCTTCTTGACATATCTCTAACTGGCATGCTGTTGAAACTGTGAATGCCATTCCATATATGTATAGGTTCTGTCTGCTATGGCACTGTTATAATTACACTGTTTTTGGGTAAATGGGAATATCCATTAATGCTATATTGACTAATGTTGTAATGTGTTGTTCATGACTAATCAATATGCTTTGTTAGGTTCCACACCATAGCACGTATGGGAAGGCAGATCCCAGTGGATCCGCCTCTCCCACCTCACATGGCTAAGGCACCAGGACCCAGCACTTCTGAGACCCAACCGAGACCTCCCTTGTCTGCTGGCCCTGCACCACTCTCAGGTGGAACTGCTGCAGGGGATAGGGCTTGCCCCCACTGCAAGCGGGTGCAATGAGGATGTTGTCACCTGGCAAGAGGTTTGTGGCATGGTGTGCAGTATCCTCCAGACTGAGCTGGATGACAGCCTGCACGAAGTGGAGGGCAGACTGGTGCAGCTAGAAGGGCAGGTGGCCCTTCCATCCCAGCCCCCAGCACAGCCACCTTCAGGGCTGTGAAGGAGTAGTGGTGACTGCTATCGGGTGGGGACATCAATGCCACTACTACCATCTGGGGCACTCATGAGCCTCCAATTCCTAACCACCATCCCTGTCAAGGTGCTTACCCCCCATGTGTCATACACCACCCCTGTCTGCTGTCTTGTCTCTCTTGTCTATCTACAAATGCAACCGGTCCTACCAAACCTCCCTCACCACACTTACCTATAATCCTTCCTTAACATCTCACACTCACCTTAAAAAAGGGCATCTGTCCCACAAAAAAATCACATCCCATACATAGCTCTGCATTTTGCCCATAGACAAGTAGCCATCACATAATTTAACCCTACCAATCATCCTTATTTTATGATGCTCACACACCTCCCTGTAGGGTGTGAGGCTCCAAATTATAAATTGCCCACATTGAAAGCAGCTGTTGCTGCTGAAGAAATGCAGAGCTATGGTCCTTTCTTACACCCATCCTGTACATCCCTACCTGTTTCTCATCTTGCTTTTCTCCCTACTTGCCCCAATTTCACCACTTTCCTATCTCCTTTTTTTCTTTTATTTATTTAAAATTAGCTTGGGTTTAAGAGGCCGTAAGCAGGCTTAAGCGGAGTTGAGGCTGACACAAGCCTTGCTTAGCTCTGCTTAGTTCCACGCAAACCCGCTTACAACTGCTTAAACATGCCTTAATCACTCTGTATCTAACAGGCCTTGTTCTGCCCAGCAACAAAACAAGCAGCACTTGCAGGTTTCAAACCCTGGACTCTGCATACCATACCAACAGTGGTTTACCAATAAGCCATTTTAGCTGTACCTAAATGTGATGTTTACTCAAACATATCATGCAGCACAGTCATTCAGCAGTAGGGAAAATGTATTTATATATGTATGTATATATATATATATATATATATATATATATATATATATATATATGTGTGTGTGTGTGTGTGTGTGTGTGTTGCATTCACACACTGGATCCACACTCTGAACCTCTCACTGCAAAACATCTAACCAAAGGCACTGTTAATGGGGGTAAAGGGGCCCAAAATAGGTATCTCTTGTAATTACTGACATTATCCCTTCATCCACAGCTGAACAGATCTGCCTTGCAACACAATAACCAGCACTTAGTATTGAACCCAGGACTCTGCACAACATAGCCATAACAACTTAACAGTAAGCCATCTCATCTGTAAGATGTCAGGATGATATCTGTAACATATCATGCAGAAGAGTCAGTCTACCATAGGCATTGTATAATGTGGAAGCAGTAAACATTCTAGTGATACATACACACACACACACACACACACACACACATATATGTATATATATACATACACATATGAATATATTACTACTTATAGATATGTATAAGAACAATATATATAGAGGGTGCACAGCATATCAAACAGCCATTATTCCTACAGTTGCCACCTTTTAAAATGGCCAGTGTTTGATTATTTCCTACAAATGAGAATTATTGCATGAAACATATACCCACACTCAATGCAAAGGACATGACACCACACACAAGTTTGCATACATAGAAATGTTTATTTGTGTACTATTTCAGTTGTTTATTCCATTTCTTATGACAGTTGGGTGTTTGAAATACATAACTGATTAATGCAACTCTCAAACAAAACATTTGATACAGTAATCTGAAAAACACAACATACTTTGCTGTCCAGGGTAAGGCCTTCAAGTAGTACAACAGTATAACAAACACTTGCCTTGAAGATAAGAGTCAATCAACACTTATTAATTACATATGTAGTTCAGCAGCCTCCAATTACAATCTTTACGCAACCCCTAGGGGGGAAAGTATTAGTTGTCACAATGTAAATGTATCTGTCACACAACAATGCTTAACATAAAATGTCACTATCACATGGACAAACAGAATGGTGTGTGTAAGACAGTAAGCTCTAGCCCACCACCGTTCCCATGGTGAACTGTAGGAAAGTGTACAACCATATACCTTAATGTTTCTTACTACTGATATCCCTCACATGGTGTAACAGCCTAGGTTAAAAACATTTAATACCCCTCCCCATAAAATGTCTTACAAGGGCATATAACAGTTTTCTCCATACACTGACCACCTGACTGTACAAGGTCACACATGTTTTGTCCATCTGTAGCCCTCACGTATGCAGACCATACCCCACAATTTGTGTGGGAGTCCACAACATCACTGGAATGATAGGAATGCCAGCACTAAATAATGATAGGCCATTACCTAACAACCTCTTACTGCATGACATCTGGACAAAGCCTCGTATATATGTAGAGGACAGAGGCTGGAATACAGGGCCATATTTGCAATATTGCTGTTATACACTGTGAAAGTTGCTGGTATTACAGGATTGGTTGCAACATACCCTTACTCAGGAATATGAAGTCAGAAACACAAATGGATGTTGCCATGTACTGATATCAATCAACGGAGAGAATGCCACTGATATGTCAGAGACAAGACCTGTGTGGTGAGCAGACAAAACATAACAGCCAATCCTCTGGCCATCATGTGGATAGACCTACAGTTAAGAGCTATGCAGACAGACTGTATTCCATGCAAAACTAGTATGTACACACAAACTCTGTAAAACTAGCAGTATTCAATGCATATAGCAGCAATGCTCACACTGTCTGTAGGTCTGGAACCTTATACAAACGTAGTTGGCCTGTGTTTGCAAGTCCTGTTGTAAGAGTTATTGCTACCTGCTGTCTGTAACACTACTGCCCTTGCACAGGAAGGATGTCTTCCATACAGGAAAGGTAAAGGGACAATGCCCACATGATGTAGTCATTTATAGTAGTGGTTTGCTATGACATTGGCTATTGGAAGTACTACACAGCTGGCTGCATGCAATTAGCAAGTGGGGAACACCGATTAGTGCAGAGGCCATCACCTGATCATGAGCATCACCTACAAAAGCTATGCTACAACCTCTTTAAATAAGCACCCTGTAGTGGAGACGGAGAGAGAGAGAGAAAATAAATAAAACAACAAAAATAACACTAAAAAAATACTACAAACAAGAAATAAAAAAAACAAACAAACAAACAAACAAGGAGAATATCCAAGTGGTACACAGAAGAGAGCACAATAATAAAACAGGTATGTAACTGAATGTAGCACTTGGTCTGTAATAATGGGATAGACCATGTTGAAAGATTCATATGTGCCATCAAGACTTGTTGCTGTTATGATGTCCTGCTGAACAACTGCTATGGACATGGCATCTGGCCCTGTGGACAGTGGGCCATACCTGTCAACTGTGTAGATCTGCACAGAATGACAATATGTAAGCCATCATAGTATTTGTTCTGTTCCTGCAAACATGTATATTAGTCTGGCAAATAGCTGAAGGTGGAGGTAATGAAGTCATGATAGACATATGAGTTTCAGACCCCATCACCTTCAGAACAGTCATGGTAATGTGAAATGTATCCTGCACAAACTTCATAGATTTGTAATAGGCTTATCTGTGATCTGTCCCTATATATCCCTCCCTAATTTTAGGCTATGTCCACATGTGATGCTCTGTCTTGTAGCAAGGCAGAGCAGTGCAGGTGTGGAGGAAGGAAGTTCAGAGTGTGGACCTGATGTCAGAATGCACTCTATATAAATATATATATGTATATTTATATATATATATATATATATATATATATATATATAGACATGTATGTCTACATATATACAGACTTATTATTTATATATATATATATATATATATATATATATATATATATATATATATATATATATATGTATATGGTTTCACTTCATAATCTCGAAATGCTGAAATCTCAAATTTCAGCATTTCGAGACCATGAAGCGAAAACTTTAGAATGCCGAAAGTGCATAATCGCGAATTCGAATATCTTGAATTCGTGGTTATGGCTTTATGTTACGCGCAGTGTTTACTTGGGATGTTGGATGTGGTGTATGGATTTCCGTGAAGTGTAAGCTAAGTGACTGTTTTTAAAGTTTTTGGGTGGGAGTTTGAGTGTGTGTTACTTTGTTTTTAAGTTGTGTGTGTGGGTTAGGGTAGCTAGTTTAACCTATGAGTGTGTGATTGTTGGATGTGTTGCTGTTTTTGTATGTGTGATGTGTGATGTGTGTGTGTATGTTTGTGTGTGTGTGTGTGTGTGTGTGTGTGTGTGTGTGTGTGTGTGTGTGTGCGAGGGACTGTGGAATGTCTGGGTATCAGTGTTTTGTCTGTTACTGTTTGTGCAATCTCAGAGTTAGTATATATAAGTAGGGGGGTGTGGGGGTGCAGGAGGGGCTTGCCTCTCTGCTTTTCTATAGTATAGGTGTTTGCGTGTTAGATCTTTTGTTGGTTTGTGTTTGTTTTGTGTTGTGGGTGTTGTGGTTTGTGTATGGTGCAGTGTATGCTGTATGTTTGGTTTTCTGGTTTCGGGTTTTTGATGTTTCTGTGCTTTAATGGTTTCGGATTTATAGTGTCAAAATGCTGAAATTCGAGATTTCAGCATTTTGGCAATATGAAGTGAAATATATACATTTTCCCTACTGTTGAATGACTTTGCTGCATGATATGTTTG
>NC_056739.1:586432593-586450093 GCF_019279795.1 Protopterus annectens
AGACCACTGTTGCTTATCCATCTTCATCTGTAAAGTATCTTTATGCATATGTCAGATAACATAGTCTGTTGCTGCAGTGTAGTAATGAACAGATGTGCATAATCTCCAGTATTGTGGGTTTGTACTGTTGATGTACTAAAATGCTGTTCCCACCCTGTACCAATGCCACAGGTGTGGCTACTGACATCACATCTCTCATACAACTATGTAGGTCCCTCTGATATACCTCTGGGGCAGCAGCCTGTAGCTGGTGAGTATGGAGTTTTTTTGTTCAGGTTTGCCAATACACTGGCCATGTTATGGTCATGGTATTTGCCATGCACACAAATAACACACCACATGTTCATTTTGCTGCTGTTAACTGCAGTGCATCACAGTGGTTACCATGGTAGCATATCAGAAGGGTATGTAAGAATCATGCAGTAGAACTAATAACCTGTCAGTGCAAGATGTGTGGACAGAGATGAACATAATAGTGGGACAAATGGCCTACAGTAGGGACATGTCTGAAACATTACCCTTATACTGTGGCTACAACAGTGTATATACCACTATTACAATGGCAACTGTTCCAGATCTACACAACGGCATATCACAATGCCACATTCCCCAACTTTTACAACCTGTAATGTGATCCTAACATGAGCAATGAATGTGTAATATGGAATCCTTTGTTAGGACAACAGATATGGGGAATACATACCTTATCAAACACTGGAAGCATATGTGTGCACACATGCCAAATAACACTTTGTGGAAGCAGCTTTTGAGGTACTGACAGCATTCACTCTTCTTGAGTATGCACCTTCCATCAAGTACAGGTCCTCAATGTCACACCAAGTAATGGTCTGCTGTCCAAGATGTATGTCTATGACATTTGCCCACTCACGTGCAACAGAGACAGCCGTGGCTTGCACACATCTTACAAACCATGGAATGGATCCCATATCCAAAAGGTAGCACTCAGGAGTGGGAGACATAGCCTTACCTCACCATTGCATATACTATGGCAAACAGTGCAGACAGTCATGTATGTGATGATGAAGTATAGGACAATATAAATGTAGAAAATAAACAGATGCCCATCCAAGACAGATGACAATACATGTTGCAAACTGGTCACAGAGGCTGCCCAGAAACATGCAGCAACACTGAGTGACTTTCAGGAATGTCTGGCAAGTACTGCCTGTGCAGTACCTGTGTCGACAATCACCTGCACTCTGCATAAGTGTGGCCTATGGATTAGGGTAATCAGATGGAAGAGTTGTTCTACAGGAAACATCATCCAGGGCTCTCTACAGGTAGCATATACATAACATCAAGTCTCCCAAAGGCATGTGTTGCAATGTGTAATGGTGTACCGAGACCAAGGCTGAAACTTACAGACAGTATTAATAAAGATACATGTGCTGCACAAGCAACATCTCAGTCCACCTCAGACCCACCATCCCCATCTCCATCTTAGACCCACCATCCCCATCTGTACCTTGCTAGTGCCAGTGTACACATTTAGGTTTGCTGTTCATTAGCAGGAACTAGGCTGGTAGACATGTTGTTCTGAATTTGGGACACTGCAAAATGACACTCATGTGTGGCTCATAGTTGTCAAGCATCTGCAAAAAGGCTGAGTATGGGAGGGGTGTCATCCTGAAACACAACAGTGAACTGAAGCATACATCCAAAGCTCACTAAGAATGGCTGAATCTGAACAAAGTCAAGGTCATGAATTGTGCCAGACATAACCCTGACTCCACAGCAATAGTGAAGGCACTGTGTGACCTCCAAGGGCTGTGCACATGAGCTGACCATGCAATCTGGCAGATTTATGGGACATTTATAGGGAAGAGTGACCAAATAATGGCAGGTGAAGATGAGCCATGCTAGTATACCCCTTCCAGGAATAGTGACTGCTGTAGTTCACTTATCAGGTGCTGCAACAAGCCATCATGCAACCCACATATTGTATGCATCTCAATCAACATCTGCACACATAACACATTTGTTTGATACTGCATTTGATTGCACAGGTCATATGTCACATATCAGGTATGTGTAATGTTAACATATGCAGTATTGTGACCCCATGGCTTATCAGGGAAGAGGGTGGCATGTCAATAAGGGTGTGTACACTCTTCATAGCCACAGTAAGCTTTGAAGGTTGTGTAATTGCACTTTATTGCTCATAAATGCACTGCTGATAATGAGATCTGCAAATCAGAAATCAGGCATTCACTATTGACATCTCTCCTCATATCATCCCAGGTATGTGTTACAAAAACACATAGGGGCTGTGAGCAACAGAGCAAACATAACTGCCACACATATACACATTCAGTAATGGTTTGTACACTCATGAGGTATGGTGCACAGTACATGCCAGGGTGCTGAACAGGTGCACAGCAATACTGTGTACATCGGTGCAGTGTGTTCCAGGGGAAGGGGCATCACCTACTAAAATGACTCATGCATCACAGAAATGTATAATGTTGGTAACAGGGATTGATTATAGTTGCAGTGCATGCTTTCACGTGCCATATGTCATGCATGTTGACAGTTGGGTAATGAGAGGTCTGTGTAATATCTTTGTGCCACCTCACCTGTAAGTGTGTGTGTGTGTGTGTGTGTGTGTGTGTGTGTGTGTGTGTGTGTGTGTGTGTGTGTGTGTGTGTGTGTGTGTGAGTGTGTGTGAGTAGAGATAAGCAATGACCAAGATCACAAATGTATGTCTTAAAGTACGTTTTTTTGTTTTCCTCTCACAGGTGGCAAGGTGGGTCAGGGTTTCTCCTGCAGGCAAACTGATGTTAGTGTCCATACAGACTCTGACAATGATGACAAGTATGGTGAGGCACAGGCGGGGTTGTCAGGGGCTGAAGCTGTGCCGTCGGTTGGCATCCCACTGTTATCCATCCTATCCCCACACACAGTCACATTGCCTATACATACCCCATCACCAGTGGCCATAGCTGAGGGACAGTTGGTGAGTGGTGGCATGGGACAGGACAGTGTGGGGACTATGGCAAGTGTGTCTGTACACAGCAGCCATAGCCAGATGACCAGCGAGGTACCACACAGGCAGATGTACAGGGGTGCTTGTAGGGTGGCTGCTGGCCATCATGCCCCTGGCAGATGTGCCACAGCAGGTATCACCAGACCCATGGTTTGGGCCATCATGGAGGCACAGGCATGCATAAAACATTATACCAGGCAGAGTCTGAGGCTCCAGAGGGCTACTCATTCTGTTGTTACTGACAACATCCGTGATATTGCAGGTGCCCACGGTTATTTTGCAGAGGTCCTGGATAGATGGTTGGGTAAGATGGTGGGAATCCTCGACCATGCAATGTCTGTGTTAGAGAATGTGGTGGGAGTAGGGCGACAGCTACATGGACATATGTCAGCAACACCAACAGGTGGAGGTCTATGTGGACATGCAACAAGTCACAGCCACTCCCATAGTGGCAGTACCAGCACCAGCACTGCAGGGGGGTGCTATCCACACCAGAACACAGCAAGCCACATGCATATGGTCCTGGCTGATCCCAATAGGGACACAGATCCAGCGGACATTTGTCATCATCATCAGGGGAGACTACCATATCTGGCCCTGTACCTGGTAGTGCCCATGGAACCCCTGGCAGGCACAGTACTTGTTTCCATGGCCAGAGATGGTGAACTGCACACCCTGCCATGTAAAGTCTTCAGCTGTCCAACAGACCCTTTATAGGGCAGCCACATGGCAGAACTGTGTGCATACACACGCACACACACACACACACACACACACACACACACACACACACACACACACACACACACACACATCACCAACACAGCTAGGGCACCTCCATGCCTACACACACCACATCTGCACAGCCCAATTAATAACAAAACCCCCTAACACACACACATTATGTCAACCAAATGGCTCAGCCTAGGTCTCTGGCAAACCCACAACACACCCTGAGCATATGATGACACCTGTGCCACATACCAGTCATCCATAACATCGATGCAGGGACAGGCTAATATGGTTCTGCTTCACAGGGTGAATGTACTAAGGTGTAGCAATGTAATGCTGTGTAACATGTTTTCAGCAGGAAAGTTTAATGCTTACATGTCAGGATGTGTAGCTGTCCAACCATGATGCATTATAGCTGTTATTAACACTGACTGATTGTGGACTCCATAATTTATTCAGTTTGTGTTGTAGGTGTTTATGTGAAAGCAGGATGTTGGTCTGCTGTTGTTTCCTACAAGGGGTATGGCACTGTGGTGACACAGTGACTGTGTCATATCCTGAGTACAGCTGAACACAAGTTACAGGTCTGTATAACAGTTACTGCATGTGCCATATGGCTGATAGGTCTGAGGGGTGTATACAGGTGAGTGCATGGTGGCTGATGTCAGCAGCCCTTCTACAGTGGACAATGGTAAGTGCACTGGGTGACACACACACACAGTGGCTTTGGTGTTGATGCAATACACAGAGAATACTGTACACATGGATGTACTTAATTTTGCAGTGAACCCATTTTAGCCTATGTAATTCCACTAAGACAAAATAGGCAAAACATCACATCAGTAAATAATCGATCTGCTGGTTTAATGTCATTGACCATGGTACTGTCAGGGTATATGTCCCCTTCCCCAATGTAGTGCAATCCTGGAGTTGGTAAACATAAGTGTGCTGGTGTGGGTGGCACAACCCTTCACTTTGGAGAGTGTGGGGTGGTGTAGAACTGCACATAATGTGATTGGCAACTACTTAGGTTCATAGGTTCATAGGTTCATACTAGGCTATCTGCCCTAGGGCATTTATAAGCCTAGCAAGAGTGTGTTTGGCTTTCGCCACCCATTTTAAATTAATTTTGCTATGCCCTTTTTCAAGGTTAGTATACTGTGCCTCTGTCTAACAGTGACACAGAAGAGATACCTGGGGTAAACCTACGATCTCACAAAAACACAGTGGTCACAGAAACACTAGGCTTTAATGAAGCTTTCGGGCTCTCAACCCTTCATCAGCATAATACATTATACATTTTACACCATTTAAATAGAGGAAACAATTAAAATCACATGATCAAACCAGCCAATAAAGCATACTAAAAGAAAAAGAAGAACATTAAAAGGGGAAGCACATGAACTTCTCACTAAGAGTATGTATATGAGTGAGTGGGTATTCTTAAAAGATACTATAATAATATACTTAAAACTGAGAAAATGAGTAATTTATAGTATATTAATTGGGTTTGTGTTATAATAAAATAGTTTTAAGTATATTATTATAGTATCTTTTAAGAATACCCACTCACTCATATACATACTCTTAGTGAGAAGTTCATGTGCTTCCCCTTTTAATGTTCTTCTTTTTCTTTTAGTATGCTTTATTGGCTGGTTTGATCATGTGATTTTAATTGTTTCCTCTATTTAAATGGTGTAAAATGTATAATGTATTATGCTGATGAAGGGTTGAGAGCCCGAAAGCTTCATTAAAGCCTAGTGTTTCTGTAACCACTGTGTTTTTGTGAGATTTTGTCCTATCTACGTGTTCAGTTCAACTAATTTTATTTACCAAAGTGCTACAGATAACGCTGAAAGAGGAAATCAAACCAGCTTTTCTATCCTCCATCTCTATATCTTAATTTTCGGATAATGGCTTTGTCTATTAAGAGACTTCTTACAAAAGTGAACAATCCTCTACTACAGAACCAGTTATCTAATGATAATTCCCAAAAGACTTTGGTAGCTGAAGATACAACAAATTTAACTACTCTAATTAATATACTGGAAAAGAAGGTTAGTAGCTATAAGCAGTTGCAATGGCAGAGGCTTAGCTTCTTAGCTTATCTCGAACTAGGCATAGTGCCTAGAGGACTGCGTGTACTCAAAATGCCCTCATATGGTAACACCTATGAGGAACTCTTAGTTAAGTGGCAGCAGCTTAACTTAGAATTGAGTGCAAGCTACATGAAACTTATGAACAATTACTTTGAAGAGACTGAGAAAACCTTAATGCAGGAGATAGAACAATGTGGCAAAGACGTTTTATTACTGCTCAAAAATTATGCTTTACACAATATTTATCAAGCTTTTATAGAAAAAAATGCAGCTACTAGATACCAGGCTGGAGATGAAAAAGAAACGTAAACTACAACGAGATATTGAAGATTATAAAAACGGCCACATATTCTCCTGGCCGAGAACTGACTTTAAACATCTATCTAAACCCGTTAAATATAAGCAACAAGTACAACGCAATACATATCCTATGGATACAACTAAACTGTTAGATCGTTTGGATGAGTTTGCTTTTCCGGGTACATCCAATGAGAATTCGACCAATCAACGAGTGTGTACGCTAAGCGTTACGCAAGCAACGCCTCATCAATGTGGAGCTGAGAAAGCTAATGAAAAAGAAACTTGCCGGCGACCAGTAGAAACCAACGTAGAGGTTTTATTAACCTCGGCAACTGAAAATGTGATCCTGGATGTACCGAAAACACCAACAACATCAGAGCAATTGCGTGAATTAAAAGGAAAGAGGCAGACAGATATTTCTGCTTTTTTACCCTTTCGACTACAACAACCAAAAAGGGTCCCTGTGAAAAAAATACACACGGAGAGCAATTCGATATCCATGGCAGGAGAATCGCCTCAAATCCAAGGGGCGAAGAGGAAGTACAGCAGTCCAAAGAAAAGCAACAAAACGCCACGCAGATAAGTGAGACTGCAATAATAAGACAAGGTACTTTAAATTTAACGCAAACTACTCTTTCAAACGAACACCTTACAGTATTAAGCAAAGGTTTGAAATTTATTCCCTTTGCTATGGACAATGTGGTAAGAGCTATTATAGACTTAAAACTTTTTGCTAGAAGCTTAATGTTAAAATTAATATTTAAGAATTCTGCTGAAAGTAACTATGTCTGTAAAAAATCAAGCCTATTCATTCCTCAATTATCTCCTGTTATTCTAGCATTTTTAAACATTGTTGAACTTGAACTAAGATCTCTGTTTTCTAAACGGGATACAGTTGAAAGGAATTATAATATTTCCTTTAAAGAATATCAGGCCCTTAAATACTTAAAGAAAGAAAAAGATATAATTATTAAACAAGCTGACAAAGGTGGGGCAATAGTTTTAATGGATAGAACCTACTATATGAATAAGTTTACTGTTTTTTTATCTGATACTTATACTTTTAAAAAGATGGCATTTCTTGATGTGAAAAATTGTATAACACAAGTGAATATGGCTATCTATGATATGCAGTTAAACAATGATATTTCAATCAATATGTTTAATTATTTCTCCACTCCATGCCCTAAGATTCCACAGATATATGGGATCCCAAAGATACATAAGTCTCTGGAAGAACCACCGCTGAGACCTATAGTCTCAGGCAAAGGGTGGATAACTGAGACTATATCTAAATATTTACAGACTGTACTATCTGAGTTATTACCTAAATGTGGAAGCATAGTAAAAGATAGCTCACATTTTTTGAAAAAAACTTAATGTATGGTATACAAATGTGTCTTATGATTATATTTTTGTAACTTTAGATATAGAATCGTTATTTACGGTTATTCCCATTGACTATGGTGTAGAGGCAATTAGAAGGTTATTATTATCTAACACGACTAAACAACCTCGTGAGGTGGAGAATATATGTTTTCTTCTTCATTTAATACTAACTAATAATATATTCATCTTTGATGGTACCCCATATAAACAATTAACAGGAGTTGCCATGGGTACTTCTGTGGCAAATACTTTTGCGAATTTAGTACTTTTTCATTGGGAAAAGGAATATATTTTGAGTAATAAATATGCAATGAATGTACATGTGAAAAGTTATGCTAGATTTGTAGATGATTGTTTCTTCATATGGGATGGTACGATAGAAGAGCTTCACTTGTTTACAACATATATTAACAACACAACTGATTTTTTTAAATTTAAAATGTGTTTTTCATCAGATGAGATTATATTTTTAGATGTAAAACTATACAAAAAGAATAATACAATACAAACTATGGTACACAAAAAAGATGTGCATACAATAAGATATTTGGATAGTACTAGTATGCACCCCTCACATGTATTTAAAAGTATAATGAAGTCACAGTTTATTAGAGTAAGTAGATTGACAACAGAGGAACAGGTATATTTAAATGAGGTAGCAATAATGAAAGCTGAGTTTTTGAGAAGTGGATATGCGGAAAATATTATTGATAAGAATATTGAAATGATAACAGAGGGTAGAAATACTGACTATAAACCTATATTTATAGACGATAAGACAGATGTTAGTTATAGTTTACCCACACCTATCAAAAAGAAAGAGAATGTCTTAAGATACATAACCACATACTCAGGTTACTCTAACCAAATATGTAGAATAATCCAGAAAAACTGGCCAATTTTGATGGCTATGCCTGAATTAAGTGCTTTAGTAGGGTCTAAACCCAGTTTTGCATACAGGAATAATCAGTCCCTGAAAAATATGCTATGTTATAAGGATTTTGTGACACAACATAACGCTATACATAGCAAGATAGGGACCTATAAATGTTATAATTATACTTGTTGTGCTGATATTTTGGAAGTAGATAGCATCTTTAAACATCCTGTTACACACACGAAATTTCACTTTTATTGTAATGCTAATTGTAATACTATGAAATTAGTCTACCTTGCTACTTGTATGCAATGTCAGGCATTTTATGTAGGAAAGACTATACGTAGGCTTAAAGATCGTATAATTGAACACAGATCTGAGATAAATAGACAAATACAAACTAATGCTTTATATAAGCATATACATGAGTTTAATACACACAGTTTTAAGTTTAGATGTATAGATGTAGTACAAGTGGGTGCGAGGGGGGGTGATGTTAATAACCTTTTAGAATTAAGAGAGTTAGAATGGATAATAAGATTACAGGCTGATACTCTACCTGGATTAAATAACACTACTAGTATTAAACCTGTATTAGTCAAGCGACAAATGAGTAATTTATAGTATATTAATTGGGTTTGTGTTATAATAAAATAGTTTTAAGTATATTATTATAGTATCTTTTAAGAATACCCACTCACTCATATACATACTCTTAGTGAGAAGTTCATGTGCTTCCCCTTTTAATGTTCTTCTTTTTCTTTTAGTATGCTTTATTGGCTGGTTTGATCATGTGATTTTAATTGTTTCCTCTATTTAAATGGTGTAAAATGTATAATGTATTATGCTGATGAAGGGTTGAGATCCCGAAAGCTTCATTAAAGCCTAGTGTTTCTGTGACCACTGTGTTTTTGTGAGATTTTGTCCTATCTACGTGTTCAGTAAACCTACGATCTCCCATCCACTCATCAAGATTCCTCTTGAAGAGAGTCAATGAGGGACTCTGCCTAACCTGGACTGGGATTTTATTCCAGAGTGAAGGGAGCCTCTGGATTATGAATCTGTCCCTCCAGCATGTCCTATTTATTTCAGTGCTGAGGTTCAAGTCTCTTGAGCGCGTAGCTCGATGGGATTTGGATTTTCTGAGGTGCAGCATGTCTATTAATTCTGGGTTGGACATGGCTTTATACGTCAGGCACAGATCGCCTCTGAGCAGGCAGTATGCCACTGAGTAGAGCTGGAGTTTCTTTAACCGGGCAGCATATGGCATCTGTTTGAGCCCTTTGATCCTCTTGGTGAGGTACTTCTGGGGTCTTTGCAGTTGCTACAGGTGTCTGGTAAGGTACATCCCAAAAGGGGCATTGTACTCAATTATGGGCCTGATGAGGGATGAGTAAAGAGGCACGATGACCTCCCCTGATCTAGATGTGAATCCCTTCATGATTAGGTGGGCTATATAAAATGTTTTTCTAACCACTTTGGCCACATGGTTGTCAAATGAGAGATTGCTATCAACTTGGGTCCCCAGGTCCCTAATTACTTCTTCTGTACTTAATGGATTACAACCTATGTGGTAATTTGTGGGCACTTTGTTTTGCCAAAGGGATGACTATACACTTTTTGGCATTTAGCTTGAGGCCATGGCTCTGGCACCAGTTGTCTGTTTCTATGAGGCCCTTTTGGAGGATGCTTGTGTCGGCTGAAGAGTCGATTATGGTGCTCAGTTTGCAGTCATCTGCGAACTTGGTCAGCCACAGTCCTTCCGTGTTGGCCTGCACCTCCGAGAAATATATACCGAACAAGAGAGGTCCCAGGATTGAGCCTTGTGGGTCACCACTTGTAACTGGTTTGGAGTCTGACATGGCTCCAGCAATTCTAACCATGTGGGTTCTGTCCTTGAGCCAGTTTGCAACCCATCTAGTGACATAGGGGTTTATATTTAAGCTGGTGAGCTTATCTATAATGCCCGAGTGGGGTATTGTATCAAAGGCTATTGTGAGGTCCAGGTAGGCTGTGTCGACCACCTTCCCCTCATCAATGGCCTTGGTGACTGTTTCAAAGAAATCGACCAGGTTTAAGAGGCAGGATCTGCCCTTAACAAAGCCGAACTGGGTAGGATCCAGTGTCTGTAGGTCCCCAATATCTTTATTTATGAGGTCGATGATGATCCTTTCCATAGCTTTGCAGACCAAGCTAGTCAGGCTTATGGGGCGATAGTTTCCAGGATCCATTGAGGCACCACCTTTGTGGAGAGGGACCACTGTTTCTGTACGCCACTCTTTGGGTACATATCCTGTAGTAAGGCTGAGATTGAACAGTAGCTTTATGTTTGGGTTTAGCTCTTCTTGGAGTTCATGTAGGACGCAGCCCGGGACACTGTCTGGTCCCATTGATGCTGTGTTTTTTGCTTTGGAGAGGGTGGCTCTTACCTGAGCATCTGAGATGTCAGGGGGGCAGCACTCTGCTGGGATAGATATTTGCCCTTTTGGTGGGGGGGGGGTTTGCGCTAAACCTGTCAGCTAGGATGTTGGCAATGTCTGTGGGTTCAATGTAGTTTTTGTCATTTTGGACTAATTCTGAGCATATCTGGGAATTCCCACCCAGGTTCCTAACATAACTAAAGAAAGCATTGTGATTATCCTTAGTGTCCTGTGCAAATTTTCTCTCGAAGCTGGCCTTAGACGATTTTATGAGTGCCTGTAGTTTTTTGCTGATACTGATCAGAGATGCCTTCCCTTTTTGGGATTTTGCTCTATCATGTAGTAGTTTCCTCCTTCTATTGTATAGTTTGTTTATGGCTGGGGTCCACCAGACAGGATGTCTGCCTTTGGATGATTGGGTCTTGGTTTTATTTGGGATTGAATGATCCATGCATTCCTGAAGGTGTGCATAGAATGCGTTTATAAAGGATTCTGCGGTCTGGGCCGTATTTTCCACAGGCTCGGGGGCTTTGAAGGATTCCACCTCAGTTTTGAGGAGTGTCAAATTTGCTTTAGAGAAGTTTTTCACTGTGGTTTTCTGGACAGGGGGTGGGGTCTGGATGTGAATATCCAGTGAGATTAGTTTATGATCTGATCTTACCAGTGAGGGATACACTTCTGGTCTGGAGCATAGAGTCCCCATGTTGGTGATGATCAGGTCCAGTATGTTTTGCCCTCTTGTGGGAGTGGTAACAAGTTGTTCCATAGCATTTGAGTTTATAAATTCTAGGAACCTTTGGGATAGGGTGTTGGAGCTAGAGTAATGCTCCCAGTCTATGTTTGGGTAGTTGAAGTCGCCCAATATAATGGTGTTTGGAGAGACCTTCATATTTTCCAGTGTTCTCGGGAAGGCCGAGTGGGGTTCCTGGGTTTGGGAGGATGGTCTGTAGCAGGCTATAAACTGGAAGGCAGTTTTACCCACTGTTAGTTGCACATGGATAGTCTCTGATGCTTTGTGCTTTGCCACCAACCTGGAGGTGTGGGTATCTTTGACGAATATTGATACTCCCCCTCCTTTTGTGGTTCGGTCCAAGTTTTGGGGCCAAAAAGCATGGTATGAGGTATAACCTGGTAGTGCTGGGGTGCTCTCGGGAACCTTGAACCAGGTTTCTGTTACTGCACAGATATCGATGTTCTCCATGCTAAGGAGAGTTTTGAGTGTGTGCATCTTGAGGTTTAGACTTCTGGCGTTGAGTAGCATTACTCTTAGTTTCTTATCCCGTGTGATACCTATGGAGGTGGGTTTGTCTTTTGAGCCTTGCCTAAAAAAGGGACTATGGGGGAAGCAAGAGCATTTGCCAATATCCAAAAGCCCAGGGGTGACAGGTGCAAGCCGTCCCTAGCGAAACATCGTGGCTTGTCGAGCATGTCATCCCAGGCTGACAGGCATTGGATCCCCTTTGAATGACACCAATACTTAAGCCAATTGTTTAAATTGATCATCTTGTCTTCATATTGTGGCATCATTCTTGGTGAGGGTAAGATACTACTCAAGGTCAGGGTCATACCGGCCTGGGCTACATGCTCAGAGAGCTCCTCTATGTCTCTTTTCATGTAGTCCAGGGAGGTACGTCTCAGGTCATTCAGACCAGCATGGACAATGACCGAGTCATATTTGTACTCGCCTTGGAGTGACCTGAGTGCTTGTGTTATGTGTCAGATCCTAGCGCCCGACAGGCAGCTCACCGTGACCTTCTCCTTGTTCAGCCTGGTGAGCGGGACATCAGTGTGCCTGATGATAGAGTCATCTATTACAAGTGTATCAGGTGTGTTGTTTAGCCTTAAGGGCTGTGACTGTTCGGCACACTGGCTTTGTGAGCTATGTGTTGCACGTGTTTTGTTTTGGGGTAGCGGTTGCTTGGGTGTCTGCTTTGGAGGTCTCTGCTGCTTAGGCAGATTTTTATTTAGAGCCTCTGTTTTTGTGTGTTTATGTGTTTGGTTTGCTGTCATGGTAGGTCTATGTGAGACTGGAATTGTAGTGAGTGTGGTTTCCTTCTCCTCCTGACTGGTTACGCCAATACTGAGTTGAGAGAGCTTAGCCTCCAGTTTGGCTATATGGTTGCATCTCTCACATGTGTTGGAATTTGTTGGGAGGAGGAGAGGGTTGTCTGTGTACATGAGGTAGTTGTAACATTGCCTCAAGATTCCCAGATTCACCAGCTGGACCGGAGAGGAGATTGACAACTGACCTTTGGACATGCTAGAATAGTACTGGGAATTCCTTTATAATTGAAAAAAGGGCCAATGGGGAACAAGGTACTCAAGCACTTAACCTGTTAACATAAACTGTACAGTACTACAGCAGACTAAATGGGGGATACACACAACAATAACCCTAATGAGGTTGGCTGTGTCCACAACATCCACACCCAACTATATATACACCAACTCCAGTATTGCTGTACAGCTATACAGTGGGGAAGAAGGAATTTACACATCTACTACTATTTTTGATGGAATGAATTTCCAGAAGATACCTTTGAAATGTGAGCATTTGTCAGTCAGTTCTCAGACAGATGACCTCCTGGGACATATATTTTCTGCAAACTGAAGTAGATCCTGTCTCACACACACACACACACACACACACACACACACACACACACACACACACACACACACACACACACACACACACGCACGCACGCACGCACTCACGCACATACACACACACACACACACACACACACACACACACACACACACACACACACACACACAATTATTTGGCAAAACTGAGAGTAGAACCCCTACCTAGCTACTTATTGCTACTAATGTGTTTGGCCTTAATTGCAGACACCACCCAGCTTTTAGCATGGGGTATGTCCCGAGTTTCTTGTTGAGTGAATAACATCACCAGGCCTTATACAGTATTGTAATGGGGGCTGTCCTGGGTGTTAATGAAGAATACATAGTATGACATACTGTCATATACACATTGACAAACACATAACAGTCATAGACACATCTGGGAGACCTGGGTTTATCAATGCTAATTACCTTGTCAGTGAATCCATTCTGTTACAGATAATTTGCACACAGAACATGCATCATTGGGCTGGATAGTGTCATCAGTTACCTGTATGGTTGATGGTGACAGTGGTCCTCATTTAGTGGACCTTGGGACATGTACTGGGGGTACCATAGTGTAAAGACAGTATACCAGCGCCCACACCCCACATTGGATATTTTACTTACTGAAACCCATGATAATAGCTTCATAGGTTCATAGGTTTGTACTAGGCTAATGGCCCTGGGGCCTTTACAAGCCTTGCCATAGGATTATCCTGGCATAGTGCCACCCAACCTTAGTTCCCAGTGCCTTTGTCGAGTAGAGCCACTGGTGTTATCCCCGGGGTGAATTTTCTGTTTCCCATCTACTCATCAAGATTTCTCTTGAAGAGGTCAGCGAGGTGCTTTGCTTGACATGTATGGGAAGTCTGTTCCATAGCATGGGCCATCTCTCGGTTATGAACCTGTCTGTCCAGCATATTCTGTTAATTGTGGTAATAAGGTTGAGGTCTCTGGAGTGTATGGTGCAGAAGAATTGGGATTTCTTTAGATGTAGCATTTCTAGCAGAGCTGGGTTAGACATGGCTTTGTAAGTCAAGCAGGGATTGCCTCTAAGTAGGTTATGTGAGACAGAGAATAGTTGGAGTTTTTGAGTCTGTCCATAGAGGACAAATGTTTAAGGCCTAGGATCCTCTTTGTGAGGTACTTTTGTGGTCTCTCCAGTTGTTGCAGGTGTTTAGTGAGGTACATGCCAAATGGGGCATGTACTCGATGATTGGCCTAATGAGGGAAGAATAGAGGGAGACAATGACCTCTTTCTTCCTTGATGCAAAACCCTTATTAATGAGATGTACCACATAGAAGGACTTTCTGACCACAGTGGCAATGTGGTGATCAAAAAAGAGGTTGCTGTCAACCTGTGTTCCCAGATCTCTTATAATGCCTTCTGTGTTCAGTAGACTACCATCAGTGTGGTAATTCATGGGAACTGGGTTTTTCCAAAGGGGATGATGACACATTTTTTTTGCATTGAACTTAAGGTCATGGTTCTGACACCAGTCATTGGTCATAGTGAGGCCATTCTGTAGGATGTCAACATCACTTGGGGAGTTAATAATAGCTCCCAACTTGCAATTGTCTGCAAACTTTGTCAGCCAGAGTCCCTTCTTGTTGGCCTGGACTTCAGAGAAGTAGATACAACACAGGAGAGGACCCAGAATTGAACCATGTGGGACTCCACTCATGACTAATCGGCAGTCTGACTTGGAGTCAGCTACTTTCACACTGTGGGTTCTATCTGTGATCCAGTTTGCAACCCACCTAGCGATATAGGGGTTGATGCCAAGCTTAGTGAGTTTTTTCTATGATTCCTGAGTGGGGAATGGTATCAAAAACCTTGGCCAGATCAAGGTAGGCTGTATGAACCACATTGCCTTCATCCACAGCTCTGGTGACTGACTCAAAGAAGTTGACCAAGTTGAGCATGCATGATCTGCCCTTCACAAAACCAAACTGTGTGGGATCCAGAGTTTGGAGATTTCCTATATCCTTGTTTATTAGTTCCATGAGGATGCATTCCATAGCTTTGCATATCAGACTCATCAGGCTAATGTGGTAATAGTTCCTAGGGTCTGTAGTCATTCCTCCTTTGTGGAGAGGGATGACTGTAGCAGTCCACCATTTGGCAAGGACAAAGCCTGAGGTGAGGCTGTGACTGAACAGGGCACACAGGTGAGGTGCCAATTCACTCTGTAGTTCATGTAGAACACGACCAGGGATATTGTCAGGTCCCATAGAAGCTGTATTATTGGCCTTGGACAGTGGTGTTTTAACTTGTGCAGCAGTAATACTGGGTGCCTGGCAATCTACTGGTATTGTGATTGGTCCTTTGGGGGGGTAAAGTTGGCACTGAATCTGTTGGCCAATATACTGGCAATAACTGTTGGCTCGGTATAGGAGGTACCATTGTGCAGTAGCTCAGAGCAAATCTGGGTTTTGCCGTTGAGATTCTTTACATAACTATAAGAAGGCCTTGTGGTTGTCTTTACTATCTGATGCAATTCTGTTTTCATACCAAGCTTTAGAGGATTTGATGAGGAATCTCAACTTTCTGTTGAGGCAGGTAAGGGAGTATTTCCAGTCTTGGGACTTCACCTTATTCCGCATCAGTTTCCCCCTTCTGTTGTAGAGTTTGTTTATGGCAGGGGACCACCAGATTGGCTTCTTTTTTTGGAGGAGAGTGTCTTGGTTCTATTGGTATGGCAAAATCCATGCATTTGTGTGTGTGTTCATACAGTGCATTGGTGTACAATTCCACAGTCATGCAACTATTCTCCATTTGTATGGGTGCCGTGAAGTTAGCCACCTCTGTTTTTAGGATCCCAAAGTTAGCTTTGGAGAAGTTTTTCATGGTGGATACCTTTGCTGGGGGGGGGCGTTGAGAGGGATGTGGATTACCAAGGTCATTAGTTTGTGGTTGGATCTAACCAGGGAGGAGCTGACTATTGGTGCAGAGCAACGGTCACCCATGTTAGTAATGACCAGGTCAAGGATATTGCTGCCTCTAGTGGGGGTAAGAATGAGCTGATCCAGGTCATTGGAATTAATGAACTCCAGGAAATGTTGGGCAAGTGTATTGGTACATGAGTAGTTTACCCAGTTAATGGAGGGGTAGTTGAAGTTGCCTAGTAAGAGAGTGTAAGGTTAGACACTAATATTCTCCAGGGTGCTTAGGAAAGTGGAGTGCAAGTTTTGGGACATGGTTGGAGACCTATAGCAGGCTACGACCTGAATCATTGTCTTACCCAATGTTAGCTGCAGCTGAACTATCTCTGATGCATTATGTTGGGCTACCAGTCTGGAGGTGTGTGCATCCTTTATGAGTATGGAAATACTACTGCCTTTGGAGCTTCGGTCTAAGTTCTGGGGCCGAAAGGTGTGGAATGAGTTATAGCCTGGTAGTGCATGGGGTGCTTTCTGCTGCCTTTAACCAGGTCTCTGTTACAGCACAAATGTCGATGTTCTCCATTTTAAGGAGTGCCTAGAGCAAATGCATTTTGAGATTTAGACTTCTAGCATTGAGCATTCACGACCCTCAAATTGCATTTGTTTGTAGCTGTTACAGTGGTAATTTGGTCTTTGGAACACCACCTAAAAATGGCACTATAGGGGTGGCAAGAGCCTTGGCCAGTATCTGGATGCACATGGGTGACAGATGCAGGCCATTTCTGGCAAAGCATTGAAGTCTGTCAATCATGTCATCCCAGGCAGACAGATACTGGATCCCCTTAGAATGACACCGGAAACTTAGCCAATTGTTGAAATCAATCATTTTCTGCTTGTACTGTGGTATCATTCTGGGTGATGGTAGAATGCTGCAAAGGGCTAGGGTCATACCCGCCTGGGATGCATAATCTGAGAGCTCCTCCATGTCTCTTTTCATGTAGTCCAGGGAGGTACGTCTCAGGTCATTCACACCCACATGTACAATGACAGAGGCATATTTGTACCTGTTGTTGAGCAACCTGAGTGCATGCGTTATGTGTCGGATCCTGACACCTGACAGGCAGCTGACTGTTACTTTCTCCTTATTCAACCTAGTGAG